>NW_019262609.1:0-23813 GCF_002742605.1 Olea europaea var. sylvestris | reverse complement strand
TAATTATGTCAGGTTGAAATAGTGCTGGATAGAAAATTAACAAAGAAAAACCGCACGTGGGGCAATTTTGTCATTTGTCGCGACGGTGTCGGAATGGGCTAAAATTTGGCAAGTTGATTGGAAACGGCTCGCAAAATTGGAATCGGGGAATAGACCCGGGATCACGGGATTTTAGCCAAATTCCTACGTTTGGGCCTCCGAATAATTGTTTTCCATATTAATTATGTCAGGTTGAAGAAGTCATGGACAGAAAATTAACATAGAAAAACCGCACCAAGGGCAATTTTGTCATTTTTCGCGACCGTGTCGGAATGGGCCAAAATTTGGCAGGTTGTTTGGAAACGGCCTGGGAAATTGAACTCGGGGCACAGACCTGGGATCATGGGATTTTAGCAAAATTCCTTCCTTTAGGCCTCCGAATAAATAATTTCTGTATTAATTATGTCAGGTTGAAGTAGTGCTGGAAAGAAAATTAACAAAGAAAAATCAGACCAGGGACAATATTGTCATTTATCGCGACGATGTCGGAATCGGCCGAAATTTGTAGGTTGATTGAAAACAGCCCGCGAAATTGGACTCGGGGCACAAACCCCAGATCACGGGATTTTAGCCAAATTCCTTCATTTGGGTCTCCGAAAAATTAATTTCCCTATTAATTATGTCTGGTCAAAGAAGTACTGGACAGAAAATTAACAATGAAAAACCGCACGATGGCCAATTTTGTCATTTTTTGCGACAGTGTCGGAATGGGCCAAAATTTGGTAGGTTGATTGGAAACGGCACGCGAAATTGTACTCGTGGCACAGACCCAATATTATGGAATTTTAGCCAAATTCCATCGTTTGGGACTCTAGATAATTAATTTCCGTATTAATTATGTCAGGTTGAAGTAGTGCGTGATAGAAAATTAACAAAGAAAGACCGCACCAAGGGCAATTTTGTCATTTGTCGCGACGGTGTCGGAATGGACTGAAATTTGGCAGGTTAATTAGAAACGGCCCACGAAATTGGAATCGAGGCACAGACCCTGGGTCACAGGATTTTAGCCAAATTCCTTCGTTTGGGCCTCTGAATAATTAATTTCCGTATTAATCATGTCAAGTTGAAGAAGTGCTGGACAGAAAATAAACAACGAAAAACTGCATCAGAGGCAATTTGGTCATTTGTCGTGATGGTGTCAGAATGGGCCAAAATTTTGTAGGTTCATTGGAAACGGCCCACGAAATTGGACTCGGGGCACAGACCCAGGATCACGGGATTTTAGCCAAATTCCTTCGTTTGGGCCTCCGAATAATTAATTTCCGTATTAATTATGTCAGGATGAAGTAGTGCTGGATAGAAAATTAACAAAGGAAAACTGCACCAGGGGCAATTTTTTCATTTGTCGCGACGGTGCCGGAATGGACAGAAATTTGGCAGGTTGATTGGAAACGGCCCGCGAAATTGGAATCGGGGCACAGAACCTGGATCACGGGATTTTAGCCAAATTTCTTCATTTGGGCCTCCGAATAATTAATTTCCGTATTAATTATGTCAAGTTGAAGAAGTACTGGACATAAAATTAACAAAGAAAAACCGCATCAGGGGCAATTTTGTCATTTCTCGTGACGGTGTCGGAATGGGCCAAAATTTGGCAGGTTCATTGGAAACGGCCCGCGAAAGTGGACTTGGGGCACATACCCAGGATCACGGGATTTTAGTCGAATTCCTTCGTTTGGGACTTCGAATAATTAATTTTCGTATTAGTCATGTTTGGTTGAAGAAGTGCTGGAAAGAAAATTAACAAAGAAAAATCGGACCAGGGGCAATTTTATCATTTATCGCGACGGTGCCGGAATGGGCCGAAATTTGGCAGGTTGTTTGGAAAAGGCCCTAAAAATTGGACTTGGGGGCACAGACCCAAAATTTGGTTGGTTGATTGGAAACGGCTCGCGAAATTGGGCTCGGGGCACAGACCCGGGATCGCTGGATTTTTTCCGAATTCCTTCGTTTGGGTCTCCGAATAATTAATTTCCCTATTAATTATGTCAGATTAAAGAATTGCTGGATAGAAAATTAACAATGAAAAATCGTACGAGGGCTAATTTTTTCATTTGTCGCGACGGTGTCGGAATGGGCCAAAATTTGGCAGGTTGATTGGAAACGGCACGCGAAATTGTACTCGTGGCACAGACCTGGGATCACGGGATTTTAGCCAAATTCCTTCATTTGGGACTCCGAATAATTAATTTTCGTATTAATTATGTCAGGTTGAAGTAGTGCCGGACAGAAAATTAACAAAGAAAAACCGCACCTGGGCAATTTTGTCATTTGTCGCGACAGTGTCGGAATGGGCCAAAATTTGGTTGGTTGATTGGAAACGGCCCGCAAAATTGGAATCGGGGCACAGACCCGGGATAACAGGTTTTTAGCCAAATTCCTACGTTTGGGCCTCCGAATAATTAATTTCCGTACTAATTATGTCAGGTTGAAGAAGTCATGGACAGAAAATTAACAAAGAAAAACCGCACCGGGGGCAATTTTGTCATTTGTCGCGATCGTGTCGGAATTGATTGAAATTTGGTTGGTTGTTTGGAAACGGCCCGTGAAATTGGACTCGGGGCACAGACCCGGGATCAAGGGATTTTATCCAAATTCCTTCGTTTGGGACTCTGAATAATTAAATTCCGTATTAATTACGTCAGGTTGAAGTAGTGCGGGACAGAAAATTAACAAAGAAAAACTGCACCTGGGGCAATTTTGTCTTTTGTCGCGACGGTGTCGGAATGGGCTGAAATTTGGCAGGTTGATTGGAAACGGCCCGCGAAATTGGAATCTGGGCACAGACCCGGGGTCACGGGATTTTAACTAAATTCCTTCATTTGGGCCTCCGAATAATTAATTTCCGTATTAATTATATCATGTTGAAGAGGTGCTGGACAAAAAATTAACAAAGAAAAATCGGACCAGGGGCAATATTGTCATTTGTCGCGATGGTGTCGAAATCGACCGAAATTTGTAGGTTGATTGAAAGCAGCCCGCGAAATTGGACTCGGGGCACAGACATGGGATCACGGGATTTTAGCCAAATTCCTTCGTTTAGGTCTCCGAATAATTAATTCCCTATTAATTATGTCAGGTGAAAGAAGTGCTGGACAGAAAATTATCAATGAAAAATCGCACGAGGGCCAATTTTGTCATTTGTCGTGACGGTGTCGGAATGTGCCAAAATTTGGCAGCTTAATTGGAAACGGCACGCGAAATTGTACTCGTGGCACAAACCCGGGATCAAGGGATTTTATCCAAATTCCTTCGTTTGGGACTCCGAATAATTAAATTCCGTATTAATTATGTCAGGTTGAAGTAGTGCGGGACAGAAAATTAACAAAGAAAAACCGCACCAGGGGCAATTTTATCTTTTGTCGCGACGGTGTCAGAATGGGCTGAAATTTGGCAGGTTGATTGGAAATGGCCTGCAAAATTGGAATTCAGGCACAGACCCGGGGTCACAGGATTTTAGCCAAATTCCTCGTTTGGGCCTCTGAATAATTAATTTTCGTATTAATTATGTCAGGTTGAAGAAGTGGTGGATAGAAAATTAACAAAGAAAAACCGCACCGAGGGCAATTTTGTCATTTTTCGCAACGGTGTCGAAATGAACCGAAATTCGGTAGGTTGTTTGGAAACGGCTCGCGAAATTGGACTCAGGGACAGACCCAGGATCACGGGATTTTAGCCAAATTCCTTCGTTTGGGCCTCCGAATAATTAATTTCTGTATTAGTTATGTCAGGCTGAGGAAGTGCTGGATAGAAAATTAAAAAAGAAAAATCGGACCAGGGGCAATTTTATCATTTGTCACGATGGTGTTGGAATGGGTCAAATTTTGGCAGGTTGATGGGAAACGGACCGTGAAATTGGACTCGGGTCATAGACCCGGGATTACGGGATTTTAGCCAAATTCTTTCGTTTGGGCCTCCTAATAATTAATTTTCGCATTAACTATGTAAGGTTGAAGAGGGGTAGGACAGAAAATTAACAAAAAAACACCGCACCAGGGGAAATTTTGTCATTTGTCGCGACGGTGGCGGAATGGGCCGAAATTTGGCAGGTTGATTGGAAACGGCCCGCGAAATTGGACTCGGGGCATAGACCAAGGATCATGGGATTTTAGCCAAATTCCTTCGTTTGGGCATCCGAGTAATTAATTTTCGTATTAATTATGTCAGGTTGAAGAAGTGCTGGATAGAAAATTAACAAAGAAAAACCGCACCAGGGGCAATTTAGTCATTTGTCGTGACGGTGTCCGAATGGGCCGAAATTTGGTAGGTTGATTGGAAACGGCCTGCAAAATTGGACACGGGGCACAGACCCGGGATCACGGGATTTTAGCTAAATTCCTTCGTTTGGGCATCCGAGTAATTAATTTTCGTATTAATTATATCAAGTTGAAGAAGTGCTGGATAGAAAATTAACAAAGAAAAACCGCACCAGGGGCAATTTAGTCATTTGTCGTGACGGTGTCCGAATGGGCCGAAATTTGGTAGGTTGATTGGAAACGGCCTGCAAAATTGGACACGGGGCACAGACCCGGGATCACGGGATTTTAGCTAAATTCCTTCGTTTGGGCATCCGAGTAATTAATTTTCGTATTAATTATATCAAGTTGAAGAAGTGCTGGATAGAAAATTAACAAAGAAAAACCGCACCAGGGGCAATTTAGTCATTTGTCGTGACGGTGTCCGAATGGGCCGAAATTTGGTAGGTTGATTGGAAACGGCCTGCAAAATTGGACACGGGGCACAGACCCGGGATCACGGGATTTTAGCTAAATTCCTTCGTTTGGGCATCCGAGTAATTAATTTTCGTATTAATTATATCAAGTTGAAGAAGTGCTGGATAGAAAATTAACAAAGAAAAACCGCACCAGGGGCAATTTAGTCATTTGTCGTGACGGTGTCCGAATGGGCCGAAATTTGGTAGGTTGATTGGAAACGGCCTGCAAAATTGGACACGGGGCACAGACCCGGGATCACGGGATTTTAGCTAAATTCCTTCGTTTGGGCATCCGAGTAATTAATTTTCGTATTAATTATATCAAGTTGAAGAAGTGCTGGATAGAAAATTAACAAAGAAAAACCGCACCAGGGGCAATTTAGTCATTTGTCGTGACGGTGTCCGAATGGGCCGAAATTTGGTAGGTTGATTGGAAACGGCCTGCAAAATTGGACACGGGGCACAGACCCGGGATCACGGGATTTTAGCTAAATTCCTTCGTTTGGGCATCCGAGTAATTAATTTTCGTATTAATTATATCAAGTTGAAGAAGTGCTGGATAGAAAATTAACAAAGAAAAACCGCACCAGGGGCAATTTAGTCATTTGTCGTGACGGTGTCCGAATGGGCCGAAATTTGGTAGGTTGATTGGAAACGGCCTGCAAAATTGGACACGGGGCACAGACCCGGGATCACGGGATTTTAGCTAAATTCCTTCGTTTGGGCATCCGAGTAATTAATTTTCGTATTAATTATATCAAGTTGAAGAAGTGCTGGATAGAAAATTAACAAAGAAAAATCGCATTAGGGGTAATTTTGTCATTTATCGTGACGGCGTCAGAATGGGCCAAAATTTGGCAGGTTCATTGGAAATGGCCCCCGAAATTGGACTCGAAGCAAAGACCCGGGATCACGGGATTTTAGTCAAATTCCTTCTTTTGGGCCTCCGAATAATTAATTTTCGTCTTAGTTACATCAGGTTGAAGAANGTTGAAGAAGTGCTGGACAGAAAGTTAACAAAGAAAAACCGCACCAGAGGTAATTTTTTCATTTGTCGCGACCGTGTCTGAATAGACCGAAGTTTTGCAGGTTCTTTGGAAATGACCTGCGAAATTGGACTCGGGGCACAAATCTGGGATCATGGGATTTTAGCCAAATTCCTTGGTTTGGGCCTCCGAATAATTAATTTCCGTATTGATTATGTCGGGTTGAAGGAGTGCTGGACAGAAAATTAACATAGAAAAACTGGACCCCGGGCAATATTGGCATTTGTCGCGACGATTACGGAATCGATCGAAATTTGACAGGTTGATCGGAAATGGCACGCGAAATTGTACTCGTGGTACAGACCTAGGATCATGGGATTTTAGCGAAATTTCATCGTTTGAGACTCCAAATAATTAATTTCCGTATTAATTATGTCAGGTTGAAGTAGTGCAAGATAGAAAATTAACAAAGAAAAATCGCACCAGGGGCAATTTTGTCACTTATCGCGACGGTGTTGGAATGGGCTGAAATTTGGCAGATTGATTGGAAACGGCCCACGAAATTGGAATCGAGGTACAGACCCGGGATCACGAGATTTTAGCCAAATTCCTTCGTTTGGGCCTCCGAATAATTAATTTTCGTATTAATTATATCAAGTTGAAGAAGTGCTGGATAGAAAATTAACAAAGAAAAATCACATTAGGGGTAATTTTGTCATTTATCGTGACGGTGTCGGAATGGGCCAAAATTTGGCAGGTTCATTGGAAATGGCCCCCGAAATTGGACTCGAAGCAAAGACTCGGGATCACAGGATTTTAGTCAAATTCCTTCTTTTGGGCCTCCGAATAATTAATTTTCGTCTTAGTTACATCAGGTTGAAGAAGTGTTGGACAGAAAATTAACAAAGAAAAACCGCACCAGGGGCAATTTTGTCATTTGTCACAACGGTGTCGGAATGGGACAAAATTTGGTAGGTTGTTTGGAAACGGCCCGCGAAATTGGACTCGGGGCACAGACTCAGGATCACAGGATTTTAGCCAAATTCCTTCGTTTGGATCTCCGAATAATTAATTTCCCTATCAATTATGTCAAGTTAAAGAAGTGCTGGACAGAAAATAGACAAAGAAAAACCGTACGAAGGCCAATTTTGTAATTTGTCGCGACACTGTCGGAATGGGCCGAAATTTGGCAGGTTGACTGGAAACGGCCCACGAAATTGGACTCGAGGAATAGACCCGAGATCATGGTATTTTAGCCAATTTCCTACGTTTGGGCCTCCGAATAATTAATTTTCGTATTAATTATGTTAGGTTGAAGAAGTGATGGATAGAAAATTAACAAAGAAAAACCGCACCAGGGGCAATTTTGTCATTTGTCGCGACGGTGTCGGAATGGGCCGAAATTTGGCTGGTTGTTTTGAAATAGCCCGTGAAATTGGGCTCGATGCACAGACCCGGGATCACGGGATTTTAGCCAAATTCCTTCGTTTGGGCCTCCGAATAATTAATTTTCGTATTAATTATGTTAGGTTGAAGAAGTGCTGGACAGAAAATTAACAAAGAAAAATCGGACTAGGGGCAAAATTGTCATTTGTCGTGGCGGTGTCGAAATTGGTCAAAATTTGGCAAGTTCATTGGAAACGGCCTGCGAAATTGGACTCGGGGCACAGACCTGAGGTCACAGGATTTTAGAAAAATTCCTTCGTTTGGGCCTCCGAATGATTAATTTTCGTATTAATTATGTCAGGTTGAAGTAGTGCGGGACAAAAAATTAACGAAGAAAAACCGCACCAGGGGCAATTTTGTCTTTTGTCGCGACAGTGTCGGAATGGGCTGAAATTTGGCAGGTTGATTGGAAACGGCCCGCGAAATTGGAATCGGGGCACAGACCCTGAATCACGGGATTTTAGCCAAATTTCTTCGTTTGGGCCTCCGAATAATTAATTTCCGTATTAATTATGTCAAGTTGAAGAAGTGCTGGACAAAAAATTAACAACGAAAAACCGCATAAGGGGCAATTTTGTCATTTGTCGCGATGGTGTCAGAATGGGCCAAAATTTGGCAGGTTCATTGGAAACGGCCCATGAAATTGGACTCGAGGCACAGACCCGGGGTCACGGGATTTTAGTCAAATTCCTTCATTTGGGACTCTGAATAATTAATTTTCGTATTAATTATGTCAGGTTGAAGAAGTGCTGGATAGAAAATTAACAAAGAAAAATCGCACCAGGGACAATTTTGTTATTTGTCGCAACGGTGTCGGAATGCGCCGAAATTTGGTAGGTTGTTTAGAAACGGTCCGCAAAATTGGACTCGTGGCACAGACCCAGGATCATGGGATTTTAGCCAAATTCCTTTGTTTGGACCTCCGAAAAATTAATTTCCGTATTAGTTATGTCAGGTTGAAGAAGTGCTGGACAGAAAATTAACAAAGAAAAATCGGACTAGGGGCAATTTTGTCATTTGTCGTGACGGTGCCGGAATGGGCCGAAATTTAGTAGGTCGATCGAAAATGGCTCGTGAAATTGGACTCGGTGCATAGACTCGGGATCACGGGATTTTGGCCAAATTCCTTCGTTTGGGCCTCCGAATGATTAATTTCCGCATTATTAATGTTAGGTTGAAGAAGTGCTTGACAGAACATTAACAAAGAAAAACTGCACCAGGGACAATTTTGTCATTTGTCACGACGGTGTTGGAATGCGCTGAAATTTGGCAGTTTGATTGGAAACGGCCCGCGAAATAGGACTCGGGGTACAGACACTGGATCACAGGATTTTAGCCAAATTCCTTCGTTTGGGCATCCGAATAATTAATTTTCGAATTAATTATGTCAGGTTGAAGAACTGTTAGACTAAAAATTAACAAAGAAAAATTGGACCAGGGGCAATTTTCTCATTTGTCGTGACGGTGTCGGAACGGGCCGAAATTTAGCAGGTTGATTGGAAACGGCCCGTGAAATTGGACTCGGGTCATAGACCCGGGATTGCGGGATTTTTGCCAAATTCATTCGTTTGGGCCTCCGAATAATTAATTTCCGCATTAATTATGTAAGGTTGAAGAAGGGCAAGACAGAGAATTAAAAAAAGAAATACCGCACCACGGGAAATTTTGTAATTTGTCGTGACGGTGGCGGAATGGGCCGAAATTTGGCAAGTTGATTGGAAACGGCCCACGAAATTGGACTCGGGGCACAGATCGAGGACCACGGGATTTTAGCCAAATTTCTACATTTGGGCTCCGAATAATTAATTTCCGTATTAATTATGTAAGGTTGAAGAAGTGCATGACAGAAAATTAACAAAGAAAAACCACACCAGGGGAAATTTTCTCATTTGTCGCGACGTTGTCAGAATGGGCCGAAATTTAGCCAGTTGTTTTGAAACGGCCCGCGAAATTGGACTCGGGGCACAAACCCGGGATCACGGGATTTTAGCCAAATTCCTACGTTTGGGCCTCCGAATAATTAATTGTCGTATTAATTATGTCAGGTTGAAGAAGTGACGGACTTATGTTAGGTTGAAGAAGTGACGGACAGAAAATTAACAAAGAAAAATCGTACCAGGGGCAATTTTGTCATCTGTCGCGACTGTGTCGGAATGGGCCAGAATTTGGTAGGTTTGATTTGAAATGGCTCGCAAAATTGGACTCGGGGCACAAACCCGGGATCATGGGATTTTAGCCAAATTCCTTCATTTGGGTCTCCGAATAATTAATTTCCCTATTAATTATGTCAGGTGAAAGAAGTGCTGGATAGAAAATTAACATTGAAAAACCGCACGAGGGCCAATTTTGTCATTTGTTGAGACGGTGTCGGAATGGGCCAAAATTTGGAAGGTTGGTTGGAAACGGCACACGAAATCGTACTCATGGCACAGACCCGGGATCACGGAATTTTAACCAAATTCCATCATTTGGGACTCCAAATAATTAATTTCCGAATTAATTATGTCAAGTTGAAGTAGTGCGGGACCGAAAATTAACAAAGAAAAATCACACCAGGGGCAATTTTGTCATTTGTTGCGACGGTGTCGGAATGGGCTGAATTTGGCAGGTTGATCGAAAACGGCCCGCGAAATTGGAATCAGGGCACAGACCCGGGATCACGGGTTTTTAGCCAAATTCCTTCGTTTGGGCCTCCAAATAATTAATTTCCGTATTAATTATGTCAAGTTGAAGAAGTACTGGACAGAAAATTAACAATGAAATACCGCATCACGGGCAATTTTGTCATTTATCGTGACGGGGTCGGAATGGGCCAAAATTTGACAGGTTCATTGCAAACGGCCCGCGAAATTGGACTCGGAGCACGGACCCGGGATCACGGGATATTAGCGAAATTCCTTCGTTTGGGCCTCCGAATAATTAATTTCCCTATTAATTATGTCAGGTGAAAGAAGTGCTGGTTAGAAAATCAACAATCAAAAACCGCACGAGGGCCAATTTTGTTATTTTTCGCGACGGTGTCGGAATGGGCCAAAATTTGACAGGTTCATTGGAAACGGCCCGCGAAATTGGACTCGGAGCACGGACCCGGGATCACGGGATATTAGCCAAATTCCTTCGTTTGGGCCTCCGAATAATTAATTTCCCTATTAATTATGTCAGGTGAAAGAAGTGCTGGTTAGAAAATCAACAATGAAAAACCGCACGAGGGCCAATTTTGTTATTTTTCGCGACGGTGTCGGAATGGGCCAAAATTTGGAAGGTTGATTGGAAACGGCACGCGAAATTGCACTCGTGGCACAGACCCGGGATCATGGGATTTTAACCAAATTCCATCATTTGGGACACCAAATAATTAACTTCCGAATTAATTATGTCAGGTTGAAGTAGTGTGGGATAGAAAATTAACAAAGAAAAATTGGACCAGGGACAATTTTGTTATTTGTCGTGAAGGTGTCAGAATGGGCCGAAATTTGGTAGGTTGATTGGAGACGGCCCGTGAAATTGGACTCGGTGCATGGACCCAGGATCACGGGATTTTGGCCAAATTCCTTCGTTTGGGCCTCCGAATGACTAATTTCCATATTAATTATGTCAGGTTGAAGAAGTGCTGCACAGAACATTAACAAAGAAAAACCGCACCAAGGGCAATTTTGTCATTTGGCGCGATGGTGTCGGAATGGGCTGAAATTTGGCCGGTTGATTGGAAACGGCCCGCGAAATTGGAATCGGGGCATAAACCCGGGATCACAGGATTTTAGCCAAATTCCTTCGTTTGGTCCTCCGAATAATTAATTTTCATATTAATTATGTCAGGTTGAAGAAGTGATGGACAGAAAATTAACAAAGAAAAATTGAACCAAGGGCAATATTGTCATTTGTCGCGACGTTGTTGGAGCGGGCCGAAATTTGGCAGGTTTATTGGAAACGGCCCGCGAAATTGGAATCGGGGCACAGACCTGGGATCACGGGATTTTAGCCAAATTCCTTCGCGTTTGGGCCTACGAATAATTAATTTTCGTATTAATTATGTTAGGTTGAAGAAGTGCTGGATAGAAAATTAATAAAAAGAAAAATTGTACTAGGGGCAATTTTGTCATTTGTCACGACGGTGTCGAAATAGGCCGAAATTTGGCTGGTTCTTTGGAAAGGGCCCTCGAAATTGGACTCGGGGCACAGACCCAGGTTCACGGGATTTTAGCTAAATTTCTTCGTTTGGGCATCCGAATAATTAATTTCCGTGTTAGTTATGTCGTGTTGAAGAAGTGATGGACAGAAAATTAACAAAGAAAAATCGGACCAGGGGCAATTTTTTTATTTGTCCTGACGATGTCAGAATGGGCCAAATTTTGGTAGGTTGAATGGAAACGGCCCGTGAAATAGGACTTGGTGCATAGACCCGGGATCACGGGATTTTAGCCAAATTCCTTCATTTGGGCCTCTGAATAATTAATTTCTGTATTAATTATGTCAAGTTGAAGAAGTGCTGGACAGAAAATTAACAAAGAAAAATCGCATCAGGGGTAATTTTGTCATTTATCGTGATGGTGTCGGAATGGGCCAAAATTTGGCAGGTCATTGGAAACGGCCCGCGAAATTGGACTCGGAGCAAAGACCCGGGATCACGGGATTTTAGCCAAATTCCTTCGTTTGGGCATCCGAATAATTAATTTTCGCATTAATTATGTCAGATTGAAGAAGTGCTGGATAGAAAATTAACAAAGAAAAACCACACCAAGTGCAATTTTTTCAATTTGTCACGACGGTGTCGGAATGAGACGAAATTTGGTAGGTTGTTTAAAAATGGCCCGCGAAATTGGACTCAGGGCACAGACCTGGGATCACGGAATTTTAGCCAAATTTATTCGTTTGGGTCTCCGAATAATTAATTTCCTTATTAATTTTGTTAGGTTGAAGAAATGTTGGACATAAAATTAACAAAGAAAAATCGAACTAGGGGCAATTTTGTCATTTGTGGCGACGGTGTCGGAATGGGCCGAAATTTGGCAGGTTGATTGGAAACGGCCCGCGAAATTAGACTTGGGGCATAGCCCCGGGATCACGGGATTTTAGCCAAATTCCTTCGTTTGGGCCTCCGAATAATTAATTTCCGTATTGATTATGTCAAGTTGAAGAAGTACTGGACAGAAAATTAACAAAGAAAAATCGAACCAGGGGCAATTTTGTCATTTGACGCGACGGTGTCGAAATGGGCCGAAATTTGGCAGGCTTATTGGAAACGGCCCGCGATTTTGGACCTGGGGTACAAACCCGGAATCACGAGATTTTCGCTAAATTCCTTCATTTGGGGCTCCGAATAATTAATTTCCTTACTAATTATTTCAGGTTGAAGAGGTGCTGGACAAAAGATTGACAAAGAAAAACCAGACCAAGGGCAATTTTGTCATTTATCATGACGGTGTCGGAATGGGCCAAAATTTGGCAGGTTCATTGCAAACGGCCCACGAAATTAGACTCGGGGCACAGAACCGAGATCACGGGATTTTAGAAAAATTCATTCGTTTGCACCTCTGAATAATTAATTTTCATATTAATAATGTCAGGTTGAAGTAGTGCTGGACAAAAAATTAACAAAGAAAAACCGCACCAAGAGTAATTTTGTCATTTGTAGCGACGGTGTCGGAATGGGCTGAAATTTGGCGGGTTGATTGGAAACGGCCCACGAAATTGGAATGGGGGCACAGACCCTGGATAACAGGATTTTAGCCAAATTTCTTCATTTGGGCCTTCGAGTAATTAATTTTCGTATTAATTTTGTCAAGTTGAAGAAGTGCTGGACTGAAAATCAACAATGAAAAACCACCTAAGGGGCAATTTTGTCATTTCTCGTGACAGTGTCGGAATGGGCCAAAATTTGGCAGGTCCATTGGAAACTGCCCACGAAATTGGACTCATGGCACAGACCTGGGATCACGGGATTTTAGCAAAATTTCTCCGTTTGGGCCTCCGAAAAATTTAAATTTCGTATTAATTATGTCAGGTTGAAGAAGTGCCAGATAGAAAATTAACAAAGAAAAACTACACCAGGGGCAATTTTGCCATTTGTCGCGATGGTGTCGAAATGGGCCGAAATTTGGCAGGTTGTTTGGAAACGGCCCGAGTAATTGGACTCGGCACACAGACTCGAGATCATGGCATTTTAGCCAAATTCCTTCGTTTAGGCCTCCGAATAATTAATTTTCGTATTAGTTATGTCAGGTTGAAGAAGTGCTTGACAAAAAATTAACAAAGAAAAATCGGACCAGGGGCAATTTTGTCATTTGTCGTGACGGTGCCGGAATGGGCCGAAATTTGGTAAGTTGATTGGAAACGGGCCGTGAAATTGGACTTGGGGCATAGACTCGGGATCACGGGATTTTAACCAAATTCCTTCGTTAGGGCCTCCGAATAATTAATTTACGTATTAGTTATGTCAAGTTGAAGAAGTGTTGGACAGAAAATTAACAAAGAAAAATCGCATCAAGGGCAATTTTGTCATTTATCATGACGGTGTCGGAATGGGCCAAAATTTGACAGGTTCATTGGAAACGGTCGGCAAAATTGGACTCGGAGCACAGACCCGGGATCACGGGATTTTAACCAAATTCCATCATTTGGGACTCCAAATAATTAATTTCCGAATTAATTATGTCAGGTTGAAGTAGTGCGGGCCCAAAAAATTAACAAAGAAAAATCGCACCAAGGGCAATTTTGTCATTTGTCGCGATGGTGTCGGAATGGGCTGAAATTTGGCAGGTTGATTGGAAACGCCCCGCGAAATTGGAATCGGGGCACAGACCCGGGATCACGGGATTTTAGACAAATTCCTTCGTTTGGGCCTCCGAATAATTAATTTTCGTATTAATTATGTCAAGTTGAAGAAGTGTCGGACAGAAAATTAACAAAGAAAAATCGCATCACGGGCAATTTCGTCATTTATTGTGACGGGATTGGAATGGGCCAAAATTTGACAGGTTCATTGGAAACGGCCCGCAAAATTGGACTGGAGCACAGACCCGGGATCACAGGATATTAGCAAAATTCCTTCGTTAGGGCCTCCGAATAATTAATTTCCCTATTAATTATGTTAGGTGAAAGAAGTGCTGGATAGAAAATTAACAACGAAAAACCACACGAGAGCCAATTTTGTCATTTGTTGCGACGGTGTCGGAATGGGCCAAAATTTGGAAGGTTGATTGGAAACGGCACGCGAAATTGTACTCGTGGCACAGACCCAGGATCATGGGATTTTAACCAAATTCCATCATTTGGGACTCCAAATAATTAATTTTCGAATTAATTATGTCAGGTTGAAGTAGTGCGGGACAGGAAATTAACGAAGAAAAATAGCACCAGGGCCAATTTTGTCATTTATCGAGACGGTGTCGGAATGGGCTGAAATTTGGCAGATTGATTGGAAACGGCCCGCGAAATTGGAATCATGGCACAGACCCGGGATCACGGGATTTTAGCCAAATTCTTTCGTTTGGGCCTCCGAATAATTAATTTCCGTATTAATTACGTCAAGTTGAAGAAGTGCTGGATAGAAAATTAATAAAGAAAAACCGCATCAGGGGCAATTTTGTCATTTATCGTGACGGTGTCGGAATGGGCCAAAATTTGATAGGTTCATTAGAAACGGTCGGTGAAATTGGACTCGGAGCACAGACCCGGGATCACGAGATTTTTACCAAATTCCTTCGTTTGGGCCACGGAATAATTCGTATTAATTATGTCAGGTTGAAGGAGTGTTGGACAGAAAATTAACAAAGAAAAACAGCACCAGGGGCAATTTTGTCATTTGTCACGACGGTATCGAAACGGGACGAAATTTGGTAGGTTGTTTGGAAATGGCCCGCGAAATTGGACTCGGGGCACAAACCCGGGATCACGGGATTTTAGCCAAGTTCCTTCGTTTGGGTCTTCGAACAATTAATTTCCCTTTTAATTATGTCAGGTTGAAGAAGTGTTGGACACAAAATAGACAAAGAAAAATCGCACCAGGGCCAATTTTGTAATTTGTCGCGACAGTGTTGGAATGGGCCGAAATTTGGCAGGTTGATTGGAAACGGCCCGCGAAATTGGACTCGGGGCATAGAATCGAGATCACGGGATTTTAGCCAATTTCCTACATTTGGGCCTCCGAATAATTAATTTTCGTATCAATTATGTCAGGTTGAAGAAGTGCTGGACAGAAAATTAACAAAGAAAAATCGCACCAAGGGTAATTTTGCCATTTGTCGCGACGGTATCGAAACGGGACGAAATTTGGTAGGTTGTTTGGAAATGTCCCGCGAAATTGGACTTAGGGCACAGACCCGGGATCACGGGATACTAGCCAAATTCCTTCGTTTGGGTCTTCGAATAATTAATTTCCCTATTAATTATGTCAGGTTAAAGAAGTGCTGGACAGAAAATAGACAAAGAAAATCGAACCAGAGCCAGTTTTGTAATTTGTCGCGATAGTGTTGGAATGGGCCGAAATTTGGTTGGTTGATCGGAAACGGCCCATAAAATTAGACTCGAGGCACAGAACCGAGATCACGGGATTTTTGCCAATTTCCTACGTTTGGGCCTCCGAATAATTAATTTTCGTATTAATTATGTCATGTTGAAGAAGTGCTGGACAGAAAATTAACAAAGAAAAACTGCACCAAGGGCAATTTTGTCATTTGTCGCAACGGTGTTTGAAGTGGCCGAAATTTAGCAGGTTGTTTTGAAACGGCCCGTGAAATTGGAGTCGGGGCACAAACCCAGGATCACGGGATTTTAGCCGAATTCCTTCGTTTGGAACTCTGAATAATTAATTTTCGTATTAATTATGGTACGTTGAAGAAGTGATGGACAGAAAATTAACAAAGAAAAATCGAACCAGGGGCAATATTGTCATTTGTCGCGACGTTGTCAGAGCGGGCCGAAATTTGGCAGGTTTATTGGAAACAGCCCGCGAATATGGAATCGGGGCACAGACCAGGGATAATGGGATTTTAGCCAAATTCCTTCGCGTTTGGGCCTACAAATAATTAATTTTCGTATTAATTATGTCAGATTGAAGAAGTGCTAGATAGAAAATTAACAAAGAAAACCCGCACCAAGGGTAATTTTGTCATTTGTCGCGACGGTGTCGGAATGGGCCGAAATTTGGCAGTTTACTTGGAAACGGCCCGCGAAATAGGACTCGGGGCATAGACCCAGGATCACGGGATTTTAACCAAATTCCTTCGTTTGGGCCTCCGAATAATCAATTTCCCTACTAATTATGTCAAGTTAAAGAACCGCTGGACAGAAAATAGACAAAGAAAAATCGCACCAGGTCCAATTTTTTAATTTGTCACGACAGTGTTGGAATGGGCCGAAATTTGACAGGTTGATTGGAAAAGGCCCGCGAAATTGGACTCGGGGCACAGAATCGAGATCACGGGATTTTTGCCAATTTCCTACGTTTGGACCTCCGAATAATTAATTTTCGTATTAATTATGTCATGTTGAAGAAGTGCTGGACAGAAAATTAACAAAGAAAAACCGCACCAAGGGCAATTTTGTCATTTGTCGCGACGGTGTCGGAATGGGCCGAAATTTGACAGGTTGATTGGAAAAGGCCCGCGAAATTGGACTCGGGGCACAGAATCGAGATCACGGGATTTTCGCCAATTTCCTACGTTTGGACCTCCGAATAAGTAATTTTCGTATTAATTATGTCAGGTTGAAGATAGAAAATTAACAAAGAAAAACCGCACCAAGGGCAATTTTGTCATTTGTCGCGACGGTGTCGGAATGGGCCGAAATTTGACAGGTTGATTGGAAAAGGCCCGCGAAATTGGACTCGGGGCACAGAATCGAGATCACGGGATTTTCGCCAATTTCCTACGTTTGGACCTCCGAATAAGTAATTTTCGTATTAATTATGTCAGGTTGAAGATAGAAAATTAACAAAGAAAAACCGCACCAAGGGCAATTTTGTCATTTGTCGCGACGGTGTCGGAATGGGCCGAAATTTGGCAGTTTACTTGGAAACGTCTCGCGAAATTGGACTCGGGGCATAGATCCAGGATCACGGGATTTTAACCAAATTCCTTCGTTTGGGCCTCCGAATAATCAATTTCCCTACTAATTATGTCAAGTTAAAGAGGCGCTGGACAGAAAATAGACAAAGAAAAATCGCACCAGGGCCAATTTTTTAATTTGTCACGACAGTGTTGGAATGGGTCGAAATTTGACAGGTTGATTGGAAAAGGCCCGCGAAATTGGACTCGGGGCACAGAATCGAGATCACGGGATTTTTGCCAATTTCCTACGTTTGGGCCTCCAAATAATTAATTTTCGTATTAATTATGTCATGTTGAAGAAGTGCTGGATAGAAAATTAACAACGAAAAACCGCACCAAGGGCAATTTTGTCATTTGTCGCAACGGTGTTTGGAGTGGCCGAAATTTAGCAGGTTGTTTTGAAACGGCCCGTGAAATTGGAGTCGGGGCACAAACCCAAGATCACGGGATTTTAGCCAAATTCCTTCGTTTGGAACTCCGAATAATTAATTTTCGTATTAATTATGGTAGGTTGAAGAAGTGATGGACAGAAAATTAACAAAGAAAAATCGAACCAGGGGCAATATTGTCATTTGTCGCGACGTTGTCGGAGCGGGCCGAAATTTGGCAGGTTTATTGGAAACAGCCTGCGAAATTGGAATCGGGGCACAGACCCGGGATCATGGGATTTTAGCCAAATTCCTTCGTGTTTGGGCCTACAAATAATTAATTTTCGTATTAATTATGTCAGGTTGAAGAAGTGCTAGATAGAAAATTAGCAAAGAAAACCCGCACCAGGGGTAATTTTGTCATTTGTCGCGACGGTGTCGGAATGGGTCGAAATTTGGCAGTTTACTTGGAAACGGCCTGCGAAATTGGACTCGGGGCATAGACCCAGGATCACGGGATTTTAACCAAATTCCTTCGTTTGGGCCTCCGAATAATCAAATTCCCTACTAATTATGTCAAGTTAAAGAGGCGCTGGACAGAAAATAGACAAAGAAAAATCGCACCAGGGCCAATTTTTTAATTTGTCACGACAGTGTTGGAATGGGCCGAAATTTGACAGGTTGATTGGAAATGGCCCGCGAAATTGGACTCGGGGCACAGAATCGAGATCACGGGATTTTAGCTAATTTCCTACGTTTGGGCCTCCGAATAATTGATTTTCGAATTAATTATGTCAGGTTGTCGAAGTGTTGGACAGAACATTAACAAAGAAAAACCGCACCAGGGGCAATTTTGTCATTTGTCGCGACGGTGTCGAAATGGGCTGAAATTTGGCAGGTTGATTGGAAACTGCCCGCGAAATTGGAATCGGGACGTAAACCCGGGATCACAGAATTTTAGCCAAATTCCTTCGTTTGGGCCTCCGAATAATTAATTTTCGTATTAATTATGTCAAGTTGAAGAAGTGATGGACAGAAAATTAACAAAGAAAAATCGAACCAGGGGCAATATTTTCATTTGTCGCGACGTTGTCGGCGCGGGGCGAAATTTGGCAGGTTCATTGGAAACGGCCCGCGAAATTGGAATCGGGTCACAGACCCGAGATCACAAGATTTTAGCCAAATTCCTTCGCGTTTGGGCCTACGAATAATCAATTTTCGTATTAATTATGTCAGGTTGAAGAAGTGCTAGATAGAAAATGAACAAAGAAAAATCGAACCAGGGGCAATTTTGTCATTTGTCGCGACGGTGTCGGAATGGGCCGAAATTTGGCAGTTTATTTGGAAACGGCCGACGAAATTGGACTCGGGGCATAGACCCAGGATCACAGGATTTTAATCAAATTCCTTCGTTTGTGCCTCCGAAAAATTAATTTACGTATTAGTTATATCAGGTTGAAGAAGTGATGGAAAGAAAATTAACAAAGAAAAATTGGACCAAGGACAATTTTGTTATTTGTCGTGACGGTGTCAGAATGGGCCGAAATTTGGTAGGTTGATTGGAAACGGCCCGTGAAATTAGACTCGGTGCATAGACCCGAGATCACTGGATTTTGGCCAAATTCTTTCGTTTGGGCCTCCGATTGATTATTTTCCGTATTAATTATGTCAGGTTGAAGAAGTGCTGCACAAAACAATAACAAAGAAAAACCGCACCAGGGGCAATTTTGTCATTTGTCGCGACGGTGTCGGAGCGGGCCAAAATTTGGCAGGTTTATTGGAAACAGCTCGCGAAATTTGAATCGGGGCACAGCCCCGGGATCACGGGATTTTAGCCTAATTCCTTCGTTTGGGCCTCCAAATAATTAATTTCCGTATTGATTATGTCAAGTTGAAGAAGTACTGGACAGAAAATTAACAAAGAAAAATTGGACCAAGGACAATTTTGTTATTTGTCGTGACGGTGTCAGAATGGGCCGACATTTGGTAGGTTGATTGGAAACGGCCAATGAAATTAGACTCGGTGCATAGACCCGAGATCACTGGATTTTGGCCAAATTCTTTCGTTTGGGCCTCCGATTGATTATTTTCCGTATTAATTATGTCAGGTTGAAGAAGTGCTGCACAAAACAATAACAAAGAAAAACCGCACCAGGGGCAATTTTGTCATTTGTCGCGACGGTGTCGGAGCGGGCCAAAATTTGGCAGGTTTATTGGAAACAGCTCGCGAAATTTGAATCGGGGCACAGCCCCGGGATCACGGGATTTTAGCCTAATTCCTTCGTTTGGGCCTCCAAATAATTAATTTCCGTATTGATTATGTCAAGTTGAAGAAGTACTGGACAGAAAATTAACAAAGAAAAATTGGACCAAGGACAATTTTGTTATTTGTCGTGACGGTGTCAGAATGGGCCGACATTTGGTAGGTTGATTGGAAACGGCCAATGAAATTAGACTCGGTGCATAGACCCGAGATCACTGGATTTTGGCCAAATTCTTTCGTTTGGGCCTCCGATTGATTATTTTCCGTATTAATTATGTCAGGTTGAAGAAGTGCTGCACAAAACAATAACAAAGAAAAACCGCACCAGGGGCAATTTTGTCATTTGTCGCGACGGTGTCGGAGCGGGCCAAAATTTGGCAGGTTTATTGGAAACAGCTCGCGAAATTTGAATCGGGGCACAGCCCCGGGATCACGGGATTTTAGCCTAATTCCTTCGTTTGGGCCTCCAAATAATTAATTTCCGTATTGATTATGTCAAGTTGAAGAAGTACTGGACAGAAAATTAACAAAGAAAAATTGGACCAAGGACAATTTTGTTATTTGTCGTGACGGTGTCAGAATGGGCCGACATTTGGTAGGTTGATTGGAAACGGCCAATGAAATTAGACTCGGTGCATAGACCCGAGATCACTGGATTTTGGCCAAATTCTTTCGTTTGGGCCTCCGATTGATTATTTTCCGTATTAATTATGTCAGGTTGAAGAAGTGCTGCACAAAACAATAACAAAGAAAAACCGCACCAGGGGCAATTTTGTCATTTGTCGCGACGGTGTCGGAGCGGGCCAAAATTTGGCAGGTTTATTGGAAACAGCTCGCGAAATTTGAATCGGGGCACAGCCCCGGGATCACGGGATTTTAGCCTAATTCCTTCGTTTGGGCCTCCAAATAATTAATTTCCGTATTGATTATGTCAAGTTGAAGAAGTACTGGACAGAAAATTAACAAAGAAAAATTGGACCAAGGACAATTTTGTTATTTGTCGTGACGGTGTCAGAATGGGCCGACATTTGGTAGGTTGATTGGAAACGGCCAATGAAATTAGACTCGGTGCATAGACCCGAGATCACTGGATTTTGGCCAAATTCTTTCGTTTGGGCCTCCGATTGATTATTTTCCGTATTAATTATGTCAGGTTGAAGAAGTGCTGCACAAAACAATAACAAAGAAAAACCGCACCAGGGGCAATTTTGTCATTTGTCGCGACGGTGTCGGAGCGGGCCAAAATTTGGCAGGTTTATTGGAAACAGCTCGCGAAATTTGAATCGGGGCACAGCCCCGGGATCACGGGATTTTAGCCTAATTCCTTCGTTTGGGCCTCCAAATAATTAATTTCCGTATTGATTATGTCAAGTTGAAGAAGTACTGGACAGAAAATTAACAAAGAAAAATCGCATCAGGGGCAATTTTGTCATTTATCGTGATGGTGTCGGAATGGGCCAAAATTTGGCAGGTCATTGGAAACGGCCCGCGAAATTGGAATCGGGGCACAGACCCCGGATCACGGGATTTTAGACACATTTCTTCTTTTGGGCCTCCAAATAATTAATTCCTTACTAATTATTTCAGGTTGAAGAGGTGCTGGACAAAAAATTGACAAAGAAAAACCAAACCAGGGGCAATTTTGTCATTTATCGTGATGGTGTCGGAATGGGCCAAAATTTAGCAGGTTCATTGCAAACGGCCCGCTAAATTGGACTCGGGGCACAGAACCGAGATCGTGGGATTTTAGAAAAATTCATTCGTTTGCGCCTCTGAGTAATTAATTTTCATATTAATTATGTCAGGTTGAAATAGTGCTGGACAAAAAATTAACAAAGAAAAACCGCACCAGGAGCAATTTTGTCATTTGTCGCGACGATGTTGGAATGGGCTGAAATTTGACAGATTGATTGGAAACGGCCCACGAAATTGGATTGGGGGCACAGACCCTGGATAACAGGATTTTAGCCAAATTTCTTCGTTTAGGCCTCCGAGTATTAATTTCCGTATTAATTTTGTCAAGTTGAAGAACTGCTGGACAGAAAATCAACAACGAAAAACCGCATAAGGGGCAATTTTGTCATTTCTCGTGACAGTGTCGGAATGAGCCAAAATTTGGCAGGTTCATTGGAAACGGACCGTGAAATTGGACTTAGGGCACAGACCTGGGATCACGGGATTTTAGCCAAATTTCTCCGTTTGCGCCTCCGAAAAATTTAAATTTCGTATTAATTATGTCAGGTTGAAGAAGTGCTAGATAGAAAATTAACAAAGAAAAACTGCACTAGGGGCAATTTTGTCATTTGTCGCGATGGTGTCAAAATGGGCCGAAATTTGGCAGGTTGTTTGGAAACGGCCCGCGTAATTGGACTCGGCGCACAGACCCGAGATCATGACATTTTAGCCAAATTCCTTCGTTTAGGCCTCCGAATAATTAATTTTCGTATTAGTTATGTAAGGTTGAAGAAGTGCTTGACAGAAAATTAACAAAGAAAAATCGGACCAGGGGCAATTTTGTCATTTGTCGTGACGGTGTCGGAATGGGCCGAAATTTGGTAGGTTGATTGGAAACGGCCCATGAAATTGGACTCGGTGTATAGACTCGGGATCATGGGATTTTGGCCAAATTCCTTCGTTTGGGCCTCCGAATGATTAATTTCCGTATTAATTATATCAGGTTGAAGAAGTGCTGGACAGAACATTAACAAAGAAAAACAGCACCAGGGGCAATTTTGTCATTTGTCGCGACGGTGTTGGAATGGGCCGAAATTTGGCAGTTCGACTGGAAAATGGCCCCCAAAATTAGGCTCGGGGTATAAACACTGGATCACGGGATTTTAACCAAATTCCTTCATTTGGGCCACCGAATAATTAATTTTCGTATTAATTATGTTAGGTTGAAGAAGTGCTGGACTGAAAATTAAGAAAGAAAAATCGGACCATGGGCAACTTTCTCATTTATCGCGACGGTGTTGGAATGGGTCGAAATTTGGCAGGTTGATTGGAAACAGCCCGTGAAATTGGACTCGGGTCATAGACCCGGGATTACGGGATTTTTGCCAAATTCCTTCGTTTGGGCCTCCAAATAATTAATTTCTGCATTAATTATGTCAGGTTGAAGAAGTGCTGGACTGAAAATTAACAAAGAAACACCGCACCAGGGGAAATTTGGTCATTTGTCACGGCGGTGGTGCAATGGGCCGAAATTTGGCAAGTTGATTGGAAACGGCCCGCGAAATTGGACTCGGGGCACAGACTCGGGATCACGGGATTTTAGTCAAATTCCTTCGTTTGGGCGTCCGAATTATTAATTTTCGTATTAATTATGTCTGGTTGAAGAAGTGTTGGACAGAAAATTGACAAAGAAAAATCGGACGAGGGGCAATTTTATCATTTGTCGTGACAGTGTCGGATTGGGCCAAAATTTGGTAGGTTGATTGGAAACGGCCTGTGAAATTGGACTCGGTGCATAGACCTGGGATCACGGGATTTTGGCTAAATTCCTTCGTTTGGGCCTCCGAATGATTAATTTCCATGTTAATTATGTCAGGTTGAAGAAGGGCTGGACAGAAAATTAGCAAAGAAACACCGAACCAGGGGAAATTTGGTCATTTGTCGCGACGGTGTCGGAATGGGTCGAAATTTGGCAGTTTGATTGGAAACGGCCCGTGAACTTGGGCTTGGGGTACAGACCCGGGATCACAGGATTTTGGCCAAATTCCTTCTTTTGGGCCTCCGAATAATTAATTTTCGTATTAATTATGTCAGGTTGAAGAAGTGCTGGACTGAAAATTAACAAAGAAAAATCGCACTAGGGGAAATTTTGTCATTTGTCGCGACGGTGTCGGAATGGGTTGAAATTTAGCATGTTGATTGGAAACGGCCCGCGAAATTGGACTCGGGGCACAGACCCGGGATCATGGGATTTTAGCCAAATTCCTATGTTTGGGC
>NW_019262608.1:0-23816 GCF_002742605.1 Olea europaea var. sylvestris | reverse complement strand
CCACCCACCCACTCACACACGCATCCAAGAATTTTACTTCATTGTTTCTTGAATTGTCGTCTTGTCTGAGGAGTTCGTTCATTTGGGCAAAAACAATGGCTTTCTCTGGTACCTTGCGATGCCCACCATCTATTTGCCGCTTATCAAATTCGACTCCATCTGTATCTTCTTCTTCAGCCTCTTTCCGTTTTTCGCCTTCGATTTTCAATAGCAAAAGGCCCCTCTTGTCCATCAGGTCAGCTTCAGTGGAAGGTAATTTCTTGTATGCATACACATGGAATCATATCAATTTATCGAATTTTTGTTTCGTTTTCTATTTATGATGATAAAATATAGAGAATAAGTGGGATACTTCAAGATTTTTGGTTAAAATACATCTTTGCCTTCGAATGTTTAATTTATTGACTTCGTGATTCACACCGGTGGCGTCGAAGCCTAAAAAAGGGCTTAAAATAATATGTTTATGAAGAAACAGATTCATGGGTTTGTTGATTGTGAATATTTTCTTTGGGAAATGGCAGTGCAAGCGCGGGATACACTGTGAAGTGAAATCCAATAAGGGGAGCAGATAAGAAAAAAACTGAAGGTTTGGGAAAGAAAATCTCAAAAATTAAACTAATATATTGCTTTTGGGGACTGAAATAGTAAGGATCCAATCAAGTTGTTAATGCCTTTTCTTTTTTATAGCATGTTTGGCTTAATATAAAGGCCAAGACAGTTTTGACTTTGCTCAGTTTATGAAATGGTTTATTACTATTGGGTACATTTGGCACACCACATTACTATGGTGGATATAGTTAGTATTAGGATGGCCATTGATAAAATGGATTAAGGTGTATTTCACTACACCTTATTATAACAATTTTTAGGTTCTATGATGGCCCTATCACGCTTTTTATTTTCTGCGAACACTGTCCTCACACTCATTAGATTTCCCGAAAACAAGCTGAAGCACCTCTGAATAGCGTGTTTTGCATTTAGTCAAAGCCATCCAAATGTTTTACTTACTGGATACTTCTTGGTGAAACTCTCTCTCTCTCTAATACTCTATATCCCTCAACTCCCTTTAGATATAGAAATCATCAGCGAATCACCGCTGAGCCAACATTCATCTGGGGTGGAGATTCCTAATCTGCCCTTAACTTTGCTCTCTCTTCAGATTAAATCCAAAAATCCGGAGTGATGGGCCTATATAGTTGAAAAGATCTAGCTGTTACCTCTAAATTTCTGAAATGTTTTTGATACATTATGCATTTGTTGTTTGAACAATTTATGTAAAGTTCTTGTAGCTTTGATGACATGTAAATGTGATGTGTTAATTTCACTCCTATGAGCCCGCCCCCCACCCCCCAAAAAAGTAAAATAAATAAAATAAAAAATCCCACCAATACACTCGTACACACACAAAAATAATGATTGTATCCCAAATAACCCTTTTTTTAATGATTGGCATACATAATCTTTAGACATTGTTCTCAAAATGCCATCAAATTTCACCAGTTGTATACGGGTTGGTTTATCTCATTTAATTGTGTTTCAAAACCTTATGTGCATTTTTTTGTAAACTATCTACTATCCATTTTTATGGAGGAAGTGACAAGGTTGTAAATTCTTGGTTCTTTGCATTAGGGATTTTCTGAACAAACAAAACCTGTCAACACACATCACCTAGATCATATCCATCGTATGCTTGAAGGATGTTGACAACTCAATTTCTTACCTACGAGGAAGATATTTTTGACCTCAAATGGATTTTAAAAACAAGTCATGTTTCCCATCTTAATTGAAATGACAAAAAGATGAAGCCTAGAGTTAAATGATGCACAACCAGAAACCAGTTTGATTGAGTTACATCCAATCCTTTTGTTCGTATGTTGACATATAAGACATTATAGATTCTTTCTATACGTGTTCTACCTAATACCTTCTTAAATATGGTAAATAATTTATATTGAGCTGCACCAGGACTCATGAACCACAAGAACCATCAGAATGAAGAACCTACCATACTAATGACTTTCTGAATTGTGAGAGAACATAGAAAAGATGAATATTCAAGCTGTTTATGAAACTAAACTTCATGATGAACATTCAAGCTGTTTATGAAACTAAACTTCTTGGAATTTATTGAAAACCATCAGAGAACTGAATGTAATATCGTATAGTTCTCTTATTTAAGCCATTTGTTTATGCATAGTTTACATGTTATCAGTTCTGCATGGACGAACTTATGGTTACCTGTATGCTAATGTGCTGGAATTCTGCCTTTCTCTGTTGTTTTTGAGTTTCTTAATAACCTGCTTTTGTGTTCTAGCACCACCTACATCTGGAGCACTTGTACCTGCAATTTCATTGACCGACAATGCATTGAAGCACTTCAATAAGTTGAGGACTGAAAGAAGTGAAGATTTATGTCTAAGAATTGGTGTCAAACAAGGAGGATGCTCTGGCATGTCTTATACTATGGATTTTGAGAACAGAGAAAACGCTAGACCCGATGATTCTATTATCAAATACAATGGATTTGTTATAGGTATGACTGCAAGTTCATTTAATTCCATATGAGGAATTTGAAATTGAATTCTTCTGTCCTGTTGCACTTGTCTGTACTTGAGTGGAACCTGCTGTCGGTGTTAGTTGGGCAGTAAACAATGGCATCCAGTCGATGAAAAAAATAAATACGAATTCTTTCCTTATGGCCCTACAGTACAGTGACAGGATATTATGTTTAATCATGGAAAATGAGTTATCCTTTCCTTTCCCTAATATCCTGCATTTGGTGATTAGTGAGGATAATACCTTTAAAATGCAAACCTGAACCTGATATTGTTTTCTCTAGAAATTGGCCTTCTATAATTTGTAGTATAAAAGGTTTGATTTATCAGATATTGGAATGGGGGATAGCATCTGACTCACAATGTGGGCTTGAAACAAGTCCATCTTCTTAATGAACTAATCCAAATTTCTTGAAGCAAAAGTTGTTTGAATTGGGCATTAACATGTAGAACAAATGAAAGGATACATTTTGATTGATAAGATCTATACATAAATATAGCATTTGAGCATCAGATTACTAACAGCATGAAGAGTATTGCATATTGTGCAATTGTTACTTCATCGTTTATGAAGAATGGCTATGGTAAAAGAGTTCATTCTTTTTTTCTTTTCTCTAGCATTACTATTTTTGATAACGATGGTGCAATCAAAACCTTGAATTTGAGTCCCTACTTGAAATTTCTATGTGCTGTATACTTGTTGAGGAAGTTAGTATTTGGAAGTTAAAGACATAATAAATACTTCTTTGAAATTTCTTTTGTTCGTTCCATGTTATGCTATATCACAAGATGCCTTCATTGAAGTTTTTCCATTATCAGCAAAGCTAATACACACAACAGGTATAAAACTATACACTGAGCACTGAACTTTTAGCAAATTTTCATGTTCGTCATTAACTTTATTTTGTTCCAAGTTGGTAGCTGAACTTGAACTTTTTTACAATCAGACCGGACTTAATGTTTGATACAATTTGGCGATCTTGCCTATGTCTATTAGTTTGACTAAGAAAAAGCTGACCGGCAGCCTAGTTGGCAAATAACTAAAACTGCCACGTCTTTTTTGACTAACAAACATAGATTGGTCGATCAAATTCTAATCAAGTTTAAGTTCAGTGAAATTCGATGACCAATATGAAATTTCACCTTTAGATGCTATTTCTTTGCCCTGCTGCTCTTTTTGTCTTTTCTATTTTGCTGCTGATCTTTTTCTTTTGTTCTGACCATGCAGTTTGTGATCCAAAAAGCCTTCTCTTCCTTTATGGTATGCAACTGGATTACAGTGATGCACTGATTGGGGGAGGCTTTAATTTCAAGAACCCAAATGCTACACAAACCTGTGGCTGTGGTAAATCATTTGCTGCGGAGATGTAAGGTCGTATACTATAGAATCTAGTCTATAATGGGAGGTGTAATGTACTAAAACTTGGTTGAAACTTATTCAACTTGTTGGCTGCATATTTAACGGTGTTGGTCACTGCAATTTCGAACATGACGAGACAAGACAAGACAGGTCGGGATAGTACAATGGTTTCTATTGGTTTTTAATATTGTCTAGTACTCTCAAGTTATCTTATTAAATTTTTTGCTGATCTAGATTAGAGATGGAAGATGATACACCACCATGAATGGATATAATAGTTTTGCTTAAAAATTTAAAATTACTTTGAAATTTGTTTAATATGGTATAAGAAGGATAATGCACAGGCAACGTGGATACAAATTAATAACTTTAGATTCAGCCCCTGTTTGGATATGTTAAAAAAAAAAAAAAAACAAAATTTTGATTGAAGTTGATGATATTTATGGTTGAAAAGTCATGGATTCATCAAATGTGTGGTTAAAATTAATTTTCGAGTTTGACTTAAATTTTTATTAAACTTTTTAAATAAATCAAATAGGGGTTAAATGCGATTTCGTTATTATTCATGTTATGTACATACTACCATAAGCATTGGCTAAATCATTGTCAAATTAGTAATATAATTGTACTGCCAACATCATTTTCACACAAATTATTCAAATAGAATCGATAATTTTAATTAGTGCTGAGTATTATTTATTGCATTAGTTTTAGAAGCAATTTACATTCATAAAAGGCAAATTTTATCCCAACAAAATTTATTATTCTGACATAAACAAATATTAGAATTTTTTAAACGCAAAATATTAGGAATAGTGAAAATAGGCTAACACCTATTTTTTCAAACATATACCATACCCTTGTTTGAATCCCATTCTTTTGAAAAAAAAAATTATTTTTCAACAGTATTTTAACATTATTTTAACCACACATTCTTCAATAAAATAACATTATACATAAATAAATAAAAAATTCTTATTTTTTAACCACACATTTTTCATCAATACACTATTCAAAAATTCATTCTCCCTCCTAAAATGGGGTTCAAACAAGGGGTATATATAAAAAACTCGAGTAAAAGAATAATTGCCCATTTAGCGAGATTTGCGCGTCTTGTAAAAAAGTCTCACAAGGATGTCATTTTGATTAGCTCCCTTTGGAAGTTCTTCTAGCTGAACGAAATATTATAGAAAATTGTCCAAACATGTTCAAAAGTCCTCTATTGTCTAATTCAATTAGTTTATGCGATAAATCATTGAAGATAGCCAAAACTTTTTTTTAAAAAAAAAATTGCATTTATTGTTCCAAACCTTTCAATTTATATAAACCCAATCATCTCACCCATCGAAACTTCATCGTCTTCCCCAGTCACACTAGATTCTCCTTTTTTTTTTTTAATTATTTTATTTAAAGAAAATGTAAATTTATCATTTTACTCTTTTAGAATTGACTAAAAATGGTCAAAAATAACTTCTCCGATCAACTAATGGTAGAACAGATGGAATCAATCAAATTTTCCATTTTTCAAAAATAACTTTTGCTGCAACGAAATAAAAAGTTTGGACAGTGTGATACAAATAAAAAGTTTGGATGTAATCTACAATAAATTAAAAAGTTTGAGACTGTAGTTACAATTTTTCCATTTTTTAATTTTGGTCTCTTTAGTGCATTTAAGGTCTAAACTAATCGAATTGGACAGTAGGAGGCTTTCCAAAAGGTTTGGACCATTTAGGGAGGAGCTTTTTCACTAAAAGGAAAGGATAGGGGTATTTCATAATGGAGGCAAAGGTTTGGGCCTCTAAAAAAAGAAAAAAAAGAAAACCTAAACCCTGTGATCACAAAACCTCACCGCGCTTCGTTCCTCGGTTACTGGTTCGATAATGGCTGTTTCATCTCTCCACAGTACCTCACTCTCTGCTTCTTGTAACCTTGATCCCGCTGCCAATTTTCTATGTCCACAAAATCCCTTCAAAATCCATACTCGCGGCTCCCTTCCTCTTTTTCACAACTCCAAAAGATCCAAATTCCATCCCATAGTAACCAAAAAACTCCACATTTCACCAGCACCCACAACAAAATTTTCTCTTTTTAGCTGTTTATTACCACCCCAGAACGATATTTCCAAGATTCTTGTTAAAAATATTGCAACAGTATTACTGGGATCACTTGTTATCGTGGGCTCTTTAAAATCTAGGCCTATACTGGCACAGCCTGTTCAAGAAACCGAGCGTCTTGATCGAAAAAGAGAGGACTGGGATGGGAAAAGCAGTGCAACTGAAGAAGAGGTGATGTTTGTGAAGCTTGTGCAAGAAAATCCAAAAGATGTTGTGGCTCTGAAGATGGTCGTTGATGTAAAGATGAGGAGTGGAAAGACTAAGGAGGCTTTGGAATATGTGGAGAGATTGATTAAAATTGAACCTAGTGAAATGGAGTGGAGGCTTCTGCAGGCTCTTTGTTACGAAATGTTGGGGAATTTGGGTATGGCCAAGAGCTTGTTCAAAAACATACTCAAGCAGAGGCCTCTCCTACTTAGAGCTTTGCATGTATGATATTTCTACCCCTTTTATGTTATGTGCTTTCATCTAATTACATATTTGTCTATTCAGTTTTTCTGAAGATACGGAAATTCTTGACCCGTCCATACATGATTAATAATTTACCTGTAAATTTTATATCTAAGTTAATTGAAACCCAAGTCATAGGACAGATGGGAGGAGCGGGTAACATGTGGTGGAGGCTATGAAATGGAGAAGAACGCCATCTTTAACGCGGCTAATTCACATTTGACGTTTAAAATAGGCATTTTAAACAAAAACATTAGAGCTGCTCCTTTTTTTTCATTTTGACTAGTGATAAAGACCTTATAAAATTTCGCGTTCAAAGACTTGTTCCATGATTTATTCCCTGTACACGGTGTTAGAAAAACCAAGACCATATGAATTATGAGGGCACTTATCTTTTAGAGATACAAGGTATCCTTCAGCTGAAGTTTCACTTCCCTGGGTTTGAAGGAGAAAAGAAGATATAATTGTTTAATAGTACAACTCTCTGATGTATATGTTATTCAATTATATAGTTTCTGAACGTGATATTATTTGTGATTGTCTATGGCTTAAAGGATCTAGTTTTGGTATCTGATAACTCTACCTACCTAGTCTGGCCTGATTTTACATTATGATTTAATATGTCCCAACCGACTTCAGATGTGAAATCAATGTATTTCCACTTTTTCTAGATTTCTACATCCCAGACTATTTTTGTTCCTTTTCTCTTTTGCATTCTGCTTGACTATTATTCTGCCATCTTATTTTGGGCATGCTTCTGTGCTTCTAATTGTTGCTTGCAGAAACTGAATATTTACTGTATCCCTTATGCACGCATATGATGAATACATCTACCATAGCTGTGCTTGATTGTAAAAGCACATTTACATAAAGTAGTATCACTTGGCTTGATTTCAATGCAAGTTACGCAATGCCTTCAGCCTTGCACAGCTTGATGAGATACACTTTTGCACAGTACTATTGTGGATACCATTGGAAGGAGGATTCTATTATTTGATTGATTAACTTACCTCCTTCAAACCAGTAGAGGTATATGAAGAATGACATATGCACATGGGTCCCAACCCCGGGGAATAGTTGAATGGGAAATACTTCCCAGAATATGGAAGAACTTCTTGTTTGTTTAAATTGACAAGTTTCCATTAAAGAGGTTTGTGTGACTAATTTTTTTTCCCTTGTCAACTCACTTGTTAAACAAAAGCTATGACTATTATAACTTGTAAGCTTGAAATACTGTGGTATATTTATATGGATACTGTGGTATATTTATATGGTTATCTAAGGAGAGATGCTTGCTTCCTACATTATCTAGTCTCTAGGCTCGTGAAATTAAAAATTCTTGTGTTTATGTACGTTGCAAAACAATGAGTTCAAAGGGCAGAATTTATCTTTTCCTTGCCTGAGTTCGATGACTGTGATTGCTTAACCTTGCTTGGGCAAAAGAGGGAAAGGGGTTATTTAGTTTATTTGGAGATGAATGAAAAATTAAGGAAGATCGGTGATTTTTATAGTCTAATTATTTTGACTTCTCATGAGTGGATACATATGGAAGTTGCCCAAATGGTTCTGAAGGGTAATTTCTTACATGGTGTTCATTTTAATATAATCAAGGTCGCAGCTGTGTTGAACCTTGCCTGTAAAAAGAAATTGGATATGAAGTGGTATCCATGAATAAAATTTTTTTGACCTTTGCAGGTGTTAGGTTTCTCGTCACAATCCTTTTATGTTTATGTCCCACTCATTACCCTCTTCAATCAACAATTTTTTTACAGTAAAATTAGCACTGACACTGATTTCTGCCACTTGCTGTTGTTTCAATTAGAAACGATGCACTGACTCATGAATGAAGCTAGTAGTTCTTCTCTATAAGGCAAGTTAGGCGAACCTTATGTAAAAAAAGGTCAAAAAGAAGCAGCAAAGAAAACAAGACACTAAGTTGTTGTGCTAACTCGCTAGCTCTGAGTTGCTGGATAGTGACTTCTTCTTGGTCAAATAAATGCTTGAAACTGTAGTTCAACCCCTTTTTCATCCTAAATTTGTCCGAGGACATTTTTGCAATTTATTTTCTGCTGTCATGGTGATTTTTTGGATTATATACGTGCTTTTTACAGATTAAGAGGTGATGTATGATCCCACGTGTGGCTAATTGATGTTCTTTCCTATGAAGTCATGTTGGGATACGACCTAACATGTTTTCTTAATTTTTGATTTGAAGTTATATGCTGTCAAAAATGAAATGAATTTTCTTTCCGATATAGCTTAAAGAGTATTGGGTTTTCAATATGCATTCCCATGTACTATATTATCATGTGTGCACATATGCTAAATACCCCTGCTTGCTTGCGTTATGGCGTGGTGAAAATTTAATGACACTGCATGGGTTATTCCATCACTTAAGATCATCTAAATTTTGAAATTTGCACTTTAAGAGTTCAACTTCATGATTGATATACTCTCTCACATTATCCATTACTGCTAATGAAATAGTGAAACTTTACTGCGTGACCATTACTGCTTTCCTTTCTTTGTAGGGTATGGCAATGGTAATGCATAAGAACCAAGAAGGCCCAGCTGTTTTTGAGATGTTGGAAAGGGCTTTGGAAGTTGCTCATCTTGAAAAAAGAGTCAATGAAGAGCGAAACATAAGAATATTGATTGCGCAGATGCATATTGTAAAGGTAACGGTTTGATCATCTTTGTCAGTTAATTTTGGCTGCTTGATGGTGAATTTAGGTTTCTAAACCACATTGGCTTTATTTATCCTTTTTGTGGAACATAGACATCAAGATTTGGAAAAATACTAAATCCAAGAACATCCAACCTTCCCCACTTTTGCCCTCCCCAACCAGGAAAGAAAAAAGCAAAAAAGAAAGAGGGAGGGAGGGTAATAAAAAATAGAAATCATTTTCTTACTCATTATTTATTATGGTTTTGATTTATTGTTGCTGTTTTGATATCGATAGTTTAGGATTAGACTCCACTCTGGTTATCAAATGATTGAATTTTGAAATCATTCTGGACTGTTGATTACCATACTTCTGTATTCAGGGAATCCAATTTATTTTTCATTTGCAGGGAGACTTTGAGGAGGCCTTGGAGAACTTTCAAGCTCTTGTTAATGAGAATCCAAGAGATTTTCGACCTTATCTTTGCCAGGTTAGTGAAATAGCAAATCTTCGTGATGCTTGTTTATTTTATTTTATTTTTGAAATTTCTCTACTTTTCTCCATAATTTTTCAGGAAAATGGCACAACTGATTCCTAACATTTGGCCCCTGTGCACTTCTAGTCTTGATTCTTCTGTTTTTGCTCTGACCCCTCAATCTATTGGTTTTGTGCACAAATAGTCCTTTTAGACAGTTTTGTCCATTCTAGCAGTTAACTTTCTAATATTGATTACTGACACATATTGTAGCCATATCATCATCCTCCCCTATTCCCAAGAGAAATATTTGTGTGTGTATATTTCACCCACCACTTCCACACTACTAAAACTACCACCACATACACCACCATAACTATATAATGAACTACCTTCCGTAATGAACTCAAACATCATAGCACCCGAAGTAATAGAATTTATTACGCTGATGCCTCCAAATCTCACTCTTCGCATAAAAATCAAACAAACTTGTCGTCACACACCACATCCTTCACCATAAAATTCTTTGGAGCAAACATTGATGGTAGATGTTTCTAGTGGGTCTGAAACTAGTATAGAGATAAAAAGATCAAAGACCTTCAATATGCAGCGTTAATTTCTTTTTGTTTTTTCTAAATCCTTAGTAAAATGAAAATAATGCTGGGGATTACCAAGTACATGAGTGGCTTCTTCCAAATTTCCCTGCTGGTACCCTTCTCCGGAGAAGATCAAACTAATTAACAGCCCAAAAGTTCGAAGATTAAATTTCAGAGGCAGTTACCTTCTAAATCAATAGCTGCTCTATTCTGCAGTCCAATGCACCCCTACTAGTCTAGAACATTGCTATAGAACGAAAATGGATCCTTCCAATTAGCAAGACTTGTTCTTGCTCATATGGGATTTTCAGAAATATCCATTTTCCTATTTGCGTCAATATATTTACCATTGATGTTTGCCTTTCGTTTGAATCCTTGACCAGTGTTCAATTCTTCGAGCTGCAAATAGCAATCAAATTATTGATGGTACCCAAAAATTGAGGATTTTCCCCCCTTTCCCCCCCCCCCCCCCCCACCCCCCAAAAAAGTAAAATAAATAAAATAAAAGATCCCACCAATACACTCGTACACACACAAAAATAATGATTGTATCCCAAATAACCCTTTTTTTAATGATTGGCATACATAATCTTTAGACATTGTTCTCAAAATGCCATCAAATTTCACCAGTTGTATACGGGTTGGTTTATCTCATTTAATTGTGTTTCAAAACCTTATGTGCATTTTTTTGTAAACTATCTACTATCCATTTTTATGGAGGAAGTGACAAGGTTGTAAATTCTTGGTTCTTTGCATTAGGGATTTTCTGAACAAACAAAACCTGTCAACACACATCACCTAGATCATATCCATCGTATGCTTGAAGGATGTTGACAACTCAATTTCTTACCTACGAGGAAGATATTTTTGACCTCAAATGGATTTTAAAAACAAGTCATGTTTCCCATCTTAATTGAAATGACAAAAAGATGAAGCCTAGAGTTAAATGATGCACAACCAGAAACCAGTTTGATTGAGTTACATCCAATCCTTTTGTTCGTATGTTGACATATAAGACATTATAGATTCTTTCTATACGTGTTCTACCTAATACCTTCTTAAATATGGTAAATAATTTATATTGAGCTGCACCAGGACTCATGAACCACAAGAACCATCAGAATGAAGAACCTACCATACTAATGACTTTCTGAATTGTGAGAGAACATAGAAAAGATGAATATTCAAGCTGTTTATGAAACTAAACTTCATGATGAACATTCAAGCTGTTTATGAAACTAAACTTCATGATGAACATTCAAGCTGTTTATGAAACTAAACTTCATGATGAACATTCAAGCTGTTTATGAAACTAAACTTCATGATGAACATTCAAGCTGTTTATGAAACTAAACTTCATGATGAACATTCAAGCTGTTTATGAAACTAAACTTCATGATGAACATTCAAGCTGTTTATGAAACTAAACTTCTTGGAATTTATTGAAAACCATCAGAGAACTGAATGTAATATCGTATAGTTCTCTTATTTAAGCCATTTGTTTATGCATAGTTTACATGTTATCAGTTCTGCATGGACGAACTTATGGTTACCTGTATGCTAATGTGCTGGAATTCTGCCTTTCTCTGTTGTTTTTGAGTTTCTTAATAACCTGCTTTTGTGTTCTAGCACCACCTACATCTGGAGCACTTGCACCTGCAATTTCATTGACCGACAATGCATTGAAGCACTTCAATAAGTTGAGGACTGAAAGAAGTGAAGATTTATGTCTAAGAATTGGTGTCAAACAAGGAGGATGCTCTGGCATGTCTTATACTATGGATTTTGAGAACAGAGAAAACGCTAGACCCGATGATTCTATTATCAAATACAATGGATTTGTTATAGGTATGACTGCAAGTTCATTTAATTCCATATGAGGAATTTGAAATTGAATTCTTCTGTCCTGTTGCACTTGTCTGTACTTGAGTGGAACCTGCTGTCGGTGTTAGTTGGGCAGTAAACAATGGCATCCAGTCGATGAAAAAAATAAATACGAATTCTTTCCTTATGGCCCTACAGTACAGTGACAGGATATTATGTTTAATCATGGAAAATGAGCTATCCTTTCCTTTCCCTAATATCCTGCATTTGGTGATTAGTGAGGATAATACCTTTAAAATGCAAACCTGAACCTGATATTGTTTTCTCTAGAAATTGGCCTTCTATAATTTGTAGTATAAAAGGTTTGATTTATCAGATATTGGAATGGGGGATAGCATCTGACTCACAATGTGGGCTTGAAACAAGTCCATCTTCTTAATGAACTAATCCAAATTTCTTGAAGCAAAAGTTGTTTGAATTGGGCATTAACATGTAGAACAAATGAAAGGATACATTTTGATTGATAAGATCTATACATAAATATAGCATTTGAGCATCAGATTACTAACAGCATGAAGAGTATTGCATATTGTGCAATTGTTACTTCATCGTTTATGAAGAATGGCTATGGTAAAAGAGTTCATTCTTTTTTTCTTTTCTCTAGCATTACTATTTTTGATAACGATGGTGCAATCAAAACCTTGAATTTGAGTCCCTACTTGAAATTTCTATGTGCTGTATACTTGTTGAGGAAGTTAGTATTTGGAAGTTAAAGACATAATAAATACTTCTTTGAAATTTCTTTTGTTCGTTCCATGTTATGCTATATCACAAGATGCCTTCATTGAAGTTTTTCCATTATCAGCAAAGCTAATACACACAACAGGTATAAAACTATACACTGAGCACTGAACTTTTAGCAAATTTTCATGTTCGTCATTAACTTTATTTTGTTCCAAGTTGGTAGCTGAACTTGAACTTTTTTACAATCAGACCGGACTTAATGTTTGATACAATTTGGCGATCTTGCCTATGTCTATTAGTTTGACTAAGAAAAAGCTGACCGGCAGCCTAGTTGGCAGCCTAGTTGGCAAATAACTAAAACTGCCACGTCTTTTTTGACTAACAAACATAGATTGGTCGATCAAATTCTAATCAAGTTTAAGTTCAGTGAAATTCGATGACCAATATGAAATTTCACCTTTAGATGCTATTTCTTTGCCCTGCTGCTCTTTTTGTCTTTTCTATTTTGCTGCTGATCTTTTTCTTTTGTTCTGACCATGCAGTTTGTGATCCAAAAAGCCTTCTCTTCCTTTATGGTATGCAACTGGATTACAGTGATGCACTGATTGGGGGAGGCTTTAATTTCAAGAACCCAAATGCTACACAAACCTGTGGCTGTGGTAAATCATTTGCTGCGGAGATGTAAGGTCGTATACTATAGAATCTAGTCTATAATGGGAGGTGTAATGTACTAAAACTTGGTTGAAACTTATTCAACTTGTTGGCTGCATATTTAACGGTGTTGGTCACTGCAATTTCGAACATGACGAGACAAGACAAGACAGGTCGGGATAGTACAATGGTTTCTATTGGTTTTTAATATTGTCTAGTACTCTCAAGTTATCTTATTAAATTTTTTGCTGATCTAGATTAGAGATGGAAGATGATACACCACCATGAATGGATATAATAGTTTTGCTTAAAAATTTAAAATTACTTTGAAATTTGTTTAATATGGTATAAGAAGGATAATGCACAGGCAACGTGGATACAAATTAATAACTTTAGATTCAGCCCCTGTTTGGATATGTTAAAAAAAAAAAAAAAACAAAATTTTGATTGAAGTTGATGATATTTATGGTTGAAAAGTCATGGATTCATCAAATGTGTGGTTAAAATTAATTTTCGAGTTTGACTTAAATTTTTATTAAACTTTTTAAATAAATCAAATAGGGGTTAAATGCGATTTCGTTATTATTCATGTTATGTACATACTACCATAAGCATTGGCTAAATCATTGTCAAATTAGTAATATAATTGTACTGCCAACATCATTTTCACACAAATTATTCAAATAGAATCGATAATTTTAATTAGTGCTGAGTATTATTTATTGCATTAGTTTTAGAAGCAATTTACATTCATAAAAGGCAAATTTTATCCCAACAAAATTTATTATTCTGACATAAACAAATATTAGAGTTTTTTAAACGCAAAATATTAGGAATAGTGAAAATAGGCTAACACCTATTTTTTCAAACATATACCATACCCTTGTTTGAATCTCATTCTTTTGAAAAAAAAAATTATTTTTCAACAGTATTTTAACATTATTTTAACCACACATTCTTCAATAAAATAACATTATACATAAATAAATAAAAAATTCTTATTTTTTAACCACACATTTTTCATCAATACACTATTCAAAAATTCATTCTCCCTCCTAAAATGGGGTTCAAACAAGGGGTATATATAAAAAACTCGAGTAAAAGAATAATTGCCCATTTAGCGAGATTTGCGCGTCTTGTAAAAAAGTCTCACAAGGATGTCATTTTGATTAGCTCCCTTTGGAAGTTCTTCTAGCTGAACGAAATATTATAGAAAATTGTCCAAACATGTTCAAAAGTAAAAAAATTTGCTAAACGGACCTTAAGCATATTTGATAAAATTTAATTAAAAACATGAAAACTGAGTATCTCCCTGAGTAGGAGGTTCAAAGAAACCATGGGAGAAAAGTGACGAAGATTTAACAAAAAACAATTCTATTTGCAATCACTCACTATGGCAGTCGCCCTACGTGAAATTTATGTGACAGTTAGTGATTTAGCCCCTGTTTGATCCCCATTAAATTAAATTACATTACATTATATTTTTCTCTTTCCTATTTTCAACCACACAATCTTCCATAAAATAATATTACATAGAAATCGAAAATTTTTCATTCTTTTTCAACCACTCATTTTTCTAAAAAATACTATTTTCCCATTTTCATTTTCAAGTAATGTAGATCAAACAAGGGCTTAATATATGAGGCAAAAAACTATCACATTAATACATTAACTCACAAGCCGCCATGTAGGATGTCAAGTGGGAGCGACTATCGCAATGAACGACTACGAATATCATTATTTTTTAATAAATGGGTAATTCATGCAGAACTTCCTTGACATTTGCTCTACTATGGAATATTCTATATCCTTTTATTTTTGTAGAAAACCCCCTAGATGGTCCAAACCTTGCGAAATGCCCTCTATTGTCTAATTCAATTAGTTTATGCGATAAATCATTGAAGATAGCCAAAACTTTTTTTTATAAAAAAAATTGCATTTATTGTTCCAAACCTTTCAATTTATATAAACCTAATCATCTCACCCATCAAAACTTCATCGTCTTCCCCAGTCACGCTAGATTCTCCTTTTTTTTTTAATTATTTTATTTAAAGAAAATGTAAATTTATCATTTTACTCTTTTAGAATTGACTAAAAATGGTCAAAAATAACTTCTCCGATCAACTAATGGTAGAACAGATGGAATCAATCAATTTTTCCATTTTTCAAAAATAACTTTTGCTGCAACGAAATTAAAAGTTTGGACAGTGTGACACAAATAAGAAGTTTGGATGTAATCTACAATAAATTAAAAAGTTTGAGACTGTAGTTACAATTTTTCCATTTTTTAATTTTGGTCTCTTTAGTGCATTTAAGGTCTAAACTAATCGAATTGGACAGTAGGAGGCTTTCCAAAAGGTTTGGACCATTTAGGGAGGAGCTTTTTCACTAAAATGAAAGGATAGGGGTATTTCATAATGGAGGCAAAGGTTTGGGCCTCTAAAAAAAGAAAAAAAAAGAAAACCTAAACCCTGTGATCACAAAACCTCACCGCGCTTCGTTCCTCAGTTACTGGTTCCATAATGGCTGTTTCATCTCTCCACAGTACCTCACTCTCTGCTTCTTGTAACCTTGATCCCGCTGCCAATTTTCTATGTCCACAAAATCCCTTCAAAATCCATACTCGCGGCTCCCTTCCTCTTTTTCACAACTCCAAAAGATCCAAATTCCATCCCATAGTAACCAAAAAACTCCACATTTCACCAGCACCCACAACAAAATTTTCTCTTTTTAGCTGTTTATTACCACCCCAGAACGATATTTCCAAGATTCTTGTTAAAAATATTGCAACAGTATTACTGGGATCACTTGTTATCGTGGGCTCTTTAAAATCTAGGCCTATACTGGCACAGCCTGTTCAAGAAACCGAGCGTCTTGATCGAAAAAGAGAGGACTGGGATGGGAAAAGCAGTGCAACTGAAGAAGAGGTGATGTTTGTGAAGCTTGTGCAAGAAAATCCAAAAGATGTTGTGGCTCTGAAGATGGTCGTTGATGTAAAGATGAGGAGTGGAAAGACTAAGGAGGCTTTGGAATATGTGGAGAGATTGATTAAAATTGAACCTAGTGAAATGGAGTGGAGGCTTCTGCAGGCTCTTTGTTACGAAATGTTGGGGAATTTGGGTATGGCCAAGAGCTTGTTCAAAAACATACTCAAGCAGAGGCCTCTCCTACTTAGAGCTTTGCATGTATGATATTTCTACCCCTTTTATGTTATGTGCTTTCATCTAATTACATATTTGTCTATTCAGTTTTTCTGAAGATACGGAAATTCTTGACCCGTCCATACATGATTAATAATTTACCTGTAAATTTTATATCTAAGTTAATTGAAACCCAAGTCATAGGACAGATGGGAGGAGCGGGTAACATGTGGTGGAGGCTATGAAATGGAGAAGAACGCCATCTTTAACGCGGCTAATTCACATTTGACGTTTAAAATAGGCATTTTAAACAAAAACATTAGAGCTGCTCCTTTTTTTTCATTTTGACTAGTGATAAAGACCTTATAAAATTTCGCGTTCAAAGACTTGTTCCATGATTTATTCCCTGTACACGGTGTTAGAAAAACCAAGACCATATGAATTATGAGGGCACTTATCTTTTAGAGATAAAAGGTATCCTTCAGCTGAAGTTTCACTTCCCTGGGTTTGAAGGAGAAAAGAAGATATAATTGTTTAATAGTACAACTCTCTGATGTATATGTTATTCAATTATATAGTTTCTGAACGTGATATTATTTGTGATTGTCTATGGCTTAAAGGATCTAGTTTTGGTATCTGATAACTCTACCTACCTAGTCTGGCCTGATTTTACATTATGATTTAATATGTCCCAACCGACTTCAGATGTGAAATCAATGTATTTCCACTTTTTCTAGATTTCTACATCCCAGACTATTTTTGTTCCTTTTCTCTTTTGCATTCTGCTTGACTATTATTCTGCCATCTTATTTTGGGCATGCTTCTGTGCTTCTAATTGTTGCTTGCAGAAACTGAATATTTACTGTATCCCTTATGCACGCATATGATGAATACATCTACCATAGCTGTGCTTGATTGTAAAAGCACATTTACATAAAGTAGTATCACTTGGCTTGATTTCAATGCAAGTTACGCAATGCCTTCAGCCTTGCACAGCTTGATGAGATACACTTTTGCACAGTACTATTGTGGATACCATTGGAAGGAGGATTCTATTATTTGATTGATTAACTTACCTCCTTCAAACCAGTAGAGGTATATGAAGAATGACATATGCACATGGGTCCCAACCCCGGGGAATAGTTGAATGGGAAATACTTCCCAGAATATGGAAGAACTTCTTGTTTGTTTAAATTGACAAGTTTCCATTAAAGAGGTTTGTGTGACTAATTTTTTTTCCCTTGTCAACTCACTTGTTAAACAAAAGCTATGACTATTATAACTTGTAAGCTTGAAATACTGTGGTATATTTATATGGTTATCTAAGGAGAGATGCTTGCTTCCTACATTATCTAGTCTCTAGGCTCGTGAAATTAAAAATTCTTGTGTTTATGTACGTTGCAAAACAATGAGTTCAAAGGGCAGAATTTATCTTTTCCTTGCCTGAGTTCGATGACTGTGATTGCTTAACCTTGCTTGGGCAAAAGAGGGAAAGGGGTTATTTAGTTTATTTGGAGATGAATGAAAAATTAAGGAAGATCGGTGATTTTTATAGTCTAATTATTTTGACTTCTCATGAGTGGATACATATGGAAGTTGCCCAAATGGTTCTGAAGGGTAATTTCTTACATGGTGTTCATTTTAATATAATCAAGGTCGCAGCTGTGTTGAACCTTGCCTGTAAAAAGAAATTGGATATGAAGTGGTATCCATGAATAAACTTTTTTTGACCTTTGCAGGTGTTAGGTTTCTCGTCACAATCCTTTTATGTTTATGTCCCACTCATTACCCTCTTCAATCAACAATTTTTTTACAGTAAAATTAGCACTGACACTGATTTCTGCCACTTGCTGTTGTTTCAATTAGAAACGATGCACTGACTCATGAATGAAGCTAGTAGTTCTTCTCTATAAGGCAAGTTAGGCGAACCTTATGTAAAAAAAGGTCAAAAAGAAGCAGCAAAGAAAACAAGACACTAAGTTGTTGTGCTAACTCGCTAGCTCTGAGTTGCTGGATAGTGACTTCTTCTTGGTCAAATAAATGCTTGAAACTGTAGTTCAACCCTTTTTTCATCCTAAATTTGTCCGAGGACATTTTTGCAATTTATTTTCTGCTGTCATGGTGATTTTTTGGATTATATACGTGCTTTTTACAGATTAAGAGGTGATGTATGATCCCACGTGTGGCTAATTGATGTTCTTTCCTATGAAGTCATGTTGGGATACGACCTAACATGTTTTCTTAATTTCTGATTTGAAGTTATATGCTGTCAAAAATGAAATGAATTTTCTTTCCGATATAGCTTAAAGAGTATTGGGTTTTCAATATGCATTCCCATGTACTATATTATCATGTGTGCACATATGCTAAATACCCCTGCTTGCTTGCGTTATGGCGTGGTGAAAATTTAATGACACTGCATGGGTTATTCCATCACTTAAGATCATCTAAATTTTGAAATTTGCACTTTAAGAGTTCAACTTCATGATTGATATACTCTCTCACATTATCCATTACTGCTAATGAAATAGTGAAACTTTACTGCGTGACCATTACTGCTTTCCTTTCTTTGTAGGGTCTGGCAATGGTAATGCATAAGAACCAAGAAGGCCCAGCTGTTTTTGAGATGTTGGAAAGGGCTTTGGAAGTTGCTCGTCTTGAAAAAAGAGTCAATGAAGAGCGAAACATAAGAATATTGATTGCGCAGATGCATATTGTAAAGGTAACGGTTTGATCATCTTTGTCAGTTAATTTTGGCTGCTTGATGGTGAAGTTAGGTTTCTAAACCACATTGGCTTTATTTATCCTTTTTGTGGAACATAGACATCAAGATTTGGAAAAATACTAAATCCAAGAACATCCAACCGTCCCCACTTTTGCCCTCCCCAACCAGGAAAGAAAAAAGCAAAAAAGAAAGAGGGAGGGAGGGTAATAAAAAATAGAAATCATTTTCTTACTCATTATTTATTATGGTTTTGATTTATTGTTGCTGTTTTGATATCGATAGTTTAGGATTAGACTCCACTCTGGTTATCAAATGATTGAATTTTGAAATCATTCTGGACTGTTGATTACCATACTTCTGTATTCAGGAAATCCAATTTATTTTTCATTTGCAGGGAGACTTTGAGGAGGCCTTGGAGAACTTTCGAGCTCTTGTTAATGAGAATCCAAGAGATTTTCGACCTTATCTTTGCCAGGTTAGCGAAATAGCAAATCTTCGTGTTGCTTGTTTATTTTATTTTATTTTTGAAATTTCTCTACTTTTCTCCATAATTTTTCAGGAAAATGGCACAACTGATTCCTAACATTTGGCCCCTGTGCACTTCTAGTCTTGATTCTTCTGTTTTTGCTCTGACCCCTCAATCTATTGGTTTTGTGCACAAATAGTCCTTTTAGACAGTTTTGTCCATTCTAGCAGTTAACTTTCTAATATTGATTACTGACACATATTGTAGTCATATCATCCTCCTCCCCTATTCCCAAGAGAAATATTTGTGTGTGTATATTTCACCCACCACTTCCACACTACTAAAACTACCACCACATACACCACCATAACTATATAATGAACTACCTTCCGTAATGAACTCAAACATCATAGCACCCGAAGTAATAGAATTTATTACGCTGATGCCTCCAAATCTCACTCTTCGCATAAAAATCAAACAAACTTGTCGTCACACACCACATCCTTCACCATAAAATTCTTTGGAGCAAACATTGATGGTAGATGTTTCTAGTGGGTCTGAAACTAGTATAGAGATAAAAAGATCAAAGACCTTCAATATGCAGCGTTAATTTCTTTTTGTTTTTTCTAAATCCTTAGTAAAATGAAAATAATGCTGGGGATTACCAAGTACATGAGTGGCTTCTTCCAAATTTCCCTGCTGGTACCCTTCTCCGGAGAAGATCAAACTAATTAACAGCCCAAAAGTTCGAAGATTAAATTTCAGAGGCAGTTACCTTCTAAATCAATAGCTGCTCTATTCTGCAGTCCAATGCACCCCTACTAGTCTAGAACATTGCTATAGAACGAAAATGGATCCTTCCAATTAGCAAGACTTGTTCTTGCTCATATGGGATTTTCAGAAATATCCATTTTCCTATTTGCGTCAATATATTTACCATTGATGTTTGCCTTTCGTTTGAATCCTTGACCAGTGTTCAATTCTTCGAGCTGCAAATAGCAATCAAATTATTGATGGTACCCAAAAATTGAGGAGGAAAGAAACAGAAAGTATCTATTAATTACAGTCCCAATCAAAACAGAAAGAGAAATGGGCAGTTGTTCATAAGTGACGATAACCCTGGCATACAGGTTCCAACTTCATTCTTTTCAAGAGAAATAGTGATGTTAGAACAGAAAGAGATAAATAAAAGTAATAGGGAAAGTAACCATGGCCATGCCAGGAGAGGAAGTAGAAAACGGGGGAGAGAAAAGTAGGCGAAGCATCAATAACTCATCAGTAGTCTATGCAGTTGAAGATAGAGAGACCCAGTGCCAATGGACATCATCAGTGATCCCAATTTTGTGGTGTATGAGGGAGAGGCTGGAAGTAGTGGCGGTGGTGTTGGGGGGAAGACCAGAGGATAGCGTTGGCTCTGTGGTTTTGGGGAAGAAAGTGCACTTTTTGTTTATTGAAGTTCCTTTTCTATTTCATAGATTTCCTTTTTAATTAAAAATGAGGGTATAAGAGTGTTTTCAATAAAATATGTATATCCTGTGCACTGCAAATGTCTTTAAACAGACAAAATGTAAGAAACTGGCCAAAAGAACTATTTGTGCACAAAACCAATAGGTTGAGGCCTTGAGGGTTCTGTGCCAAGGATGAAAGAATCTGGACTGGAAGACCGTATGGGCCTGCTGATGTCTGTAAATTTTTCTTGGTTGAAATTTATTTGCTGAGGCATATTTTAAGAGTAATGTGAAATTAATTTACCTTTGGGTTGTTCAAATGAAGCAATTAACAGTGTAATTTTTGGGTCGAAATGCTGTTAACCAAGCTTGGACAGTTGCTAACCTGTGACCAGGATTATGAAAGATGACTTTTTGTTAATGCCGGAGGTGAGAAGAGTGTGTAAAACTAAGGTAGTCTGATAATGCATTGCGAGAAAGACTCGCCGTTTTAAGGAGGCAAGACAGTTGAAGTTAGTGTTGGACTCGAGTCACTCGATGGTATTAATTTTATCTAATCCGATCAAATACTCTTTACCAAACATTCCATGAGAGTCCGGGTTATAACTGATACTTGAACTATACAGACCTTTTTTGGGCTAGCTTTTTCATATTTCCTTTGGGTTTATTATTTGTTGGCTCTGTAGTATAAACACTTCAATTAGGGTGACATGTTCGTGTTCGACTTCATAGACACATGTCGGGCCCTCTACAATGATCAATTTTCATTTTTATTAGAAAATTATATCTTGTTAACTCACAGTTATCAGTAAATATTAAATATGTACTCATATTTAAAAGATTTAAACAAGAAATATTAATAACAAGTATAAAACTAAAATTATATTATATAAATGAAGAATTTTAAAGAATTTAATCAAAGTATTGACAACGTGCCGTGTCGGTATTTTTTTGGAAAAATCGCCTATTGGTATATCCGACACTTGTCGTGATGGACACATGTGTCCGTATTGGTACATTATAGTTTGTTGGGTTATATACATGAACTAATATAGTGGTACATAATAAGATGTACTTAAGGGTGTACACCCCTCTTACATGGGGTGTGGGGTCCACCGGAATAAAAAACACTTATTCGGGTGGACCTACACTTCATGTGAGGGGTTGTACATTCTTAGGTATACTCCTATATACTACTAGCACCATCGTGTATATATATATATATATATATAGTCTGAATACAAATTATTGGGACTAAGGAGGATACTATATTTGTTTTATGCAATCTTGATTAATTGCTTCATGAAATTCATTGTAGGGAATCATTTACAGCTTGCTGGACAAAAAGAAGGAAGCTGAAGAAAATTTTGCGATTTATCGAAGTCTTGTGCCCGACGAGTTTCCACAAAGGGGATTTCTTGATGATGTTGTCTTGGCGGCAAAAACAGAGTCAAGGCAACAGCTTGAAAAGGAGTTGCAAAGATAAATTCTGTACACAGACTTAAATCTGCTATCAAGTCGTTTTTGGCCCTGAATCTTGATCGAGTGTTTTTGTTCGTAGGACCAACATGTACAGTGAAAATAGGGTTGGCAATGATTTGGTTTGGGATCGGTTCGACCAAAATCATCATCGAATCACCAATTTTTTGGTCATACCATAACCGTACCATAATCACTCACATAAGCTGGTATGGTTTGGTTTGGTTCGTATCTCGGTTTGAGCGGTTAATAATTATGAAAATAATTTATTTTTCATAGGTCAAGCCATCAAATTGGAAAAAAAATTTATGAAAACAAAAACACAATACTAAACCAATTTAGAAAATAATATCCCAAATGAAAATACAAACAATATCTCAATTCCTAATTGCAAAATTCAAATTTAACAAACAATTTTCATATATGTTTAGTAGGGTGTAGGATTATTGGGTTAGTTGGATTTAGTGGGTGGGTAATGGGCCAAAATTTTAGGCCGAAAAGAATCATAAAAAGAATGATGGAAAGTCCAATTATTTTAACGGATAATTGGTTCAGGGCAAGGTAACGATGTAAATACCATACATGTCCCGTCCTGAATCGAGGTATTAAAATCAAATACCATATATACCATATTGTGCTATCGGTTCGATTTTTTCGTCCCATTCTGTTAAGTTAATCTCGATTTTTGATTTTGACAGTTTGAATTGTCATTCCTGAGTGAAAAGCCCATATATAGATGTCGCTTGAAATGGTAAGCTCTCAAGACCCTAGAATTTCAAGTCATGTTTTTGTGCATTCCTGTGGAAAGAATTGTAGAGAATACCATTTAAAGAAAAGGGTAAATGATTTGGAATGCAAAAAAAAAGAAAAAAAGGGCAATGTTGAAATGAGCACCCGTTTGGCTCGCATTTTTCCAAATTAAAATGAATGGAATAATATTTTTTTTAAAAAAAATAAGTGATTGAAAAAGAGGAAAAAGTTTTTCGATTTACTTGTAATATTATTTTATGGAAGATTGTGTAATTGAAAATAGAAGAGAAAAAAATGAAATTTAATTTAATTAGGGCCAAACGAGGGCTAAATCTTAGTGTTGCTTTGTCAATTAAAAACCTATTCACACAAC
>NW_019262607.1:20133-23849 GCF_002742605.1 Olea europaea var. sylvestris | reverse complement strand
TGAGGAAATGGATTCTTTAATAAAAAATAAAACATGGGTTCTAGTCAACAAACCCAAAGATAAAAAGGTAGTTGACTGCAAATCGATTTTCAAAATTAAAGAAGGAGACTCTAAAACAAAAAAATAGAAAATATAACGCGAGATTAGTGGCAAAAGGTTTCACACAAAAGGAAGGAGAAGAATTTAAAGAGATTTTTTCACCAGTTGTCAAATACACTTCAATCAGAATTTTATTAGCTTTAACTGCCCACTTTGACTAGGAACTGGAACAGCTTGATGTCAAAACAATTTTCCTTTATGGTGACCTTGATGAAATTATATACATGAATCAACCTGAGGGCTATAAAGTTGAATCTAAGATAGGAAAGGTTTGTTTGCCGAAGAAGTCTCTTTATGGACTGAAACAGGCCCCCAGACAGGGTATATAAAATTCAACTCTTATGTTCAGAATTTGGGTTTTGAAAAAAGCAACTATGACTCCTGTTTATTTTTCAAAGGGTCAGATGGACCCGAATCCATTTATTTGTTATTGCATGTGGATGATATGTTACTTGCTTGTCATGATAAATCTGAAATTGAATCTATTAAGATAAAATTAAAGTCTGAATTCAAAATGAAAGATCTAGGTCCAGCTAGTAGAATTCTTGGCATAGAAATTGTAAGAGATAGGTCCAGTTGCACTCTTACTTTAAAACAGTCTGCTTATATAAAGAAAATACTTGAAAAATTTTCTATAACTGAATGCAAGCCTGTATCATTACCTATTACTAATCATTTTAAACTCTCTAGTGATCAATCACCTAAATCAGATGATGAATTAAAAAGAATGGAGAAGGTGCCTTATGCTAATGCTGTAGGATCCATCATGTATCTCATGATTTGTATTAGACCTGACTTAGCTCATGGAATTAGTATTTTAAGTAGGTTTATGGCAAATNAAGCTAATGAAGTCAAGTAAAGCTTGAATCCACTAGTTGAAACAAAGAAATAGTTCAACAATTTGGAGATTATTAACGAAATGGGTTGCCTCACTATTTCTTTAGTGGGCCTTATTACTTAAAATTGTCGGAGGCCCAGTTCTTTAACAATGTCGCGTTTTGGAAGAACGCTTTTCTCGCGCCTCTTATGGAAGAGTGTATGTCGTACAAGTGACACACTCTCAACCATTAGATAAAGTCGGTTCAGTAACCATGTTTTCAGATACTTCACTTGACCCTTGGTCTTTCGTCTTTTCTAGTTTTTACACTGATTTTCTAGAATACTCTTTTCTTTCTCTGTGTGTGTGAGGGTTTTTCTTCGTGATCTTTTCTTTCTAAAAAATGAAATAAAATCTTTGTGATGTAATCTTTTCTTTTGCTAGAAAGGGAAGAATTAGTTATCTGTGTGATCGTTTGAGAGGAATTTTGTAATAGAAAAAAGGCTAGATAAAATCGAAGAAATCTCTGATTTTTTCGAACATTTTGTACAATTTCTTTGTGAAACTTAGTGAATCTTGAGCATACTCTTGATTGAGACTCAACAGGTGATTAGGTTCTTATGGACTGAACATCCTGGCTCCTTTTGGAGCAAAACATATCTGGTGTTCTATTTTTACTGTTTTCAATTTTCTGTGTTTTTGATTCGTAAATCCTTAAGAAAATACGAGCTCATTATATCTCTGGAACAACATAAGTCTCCACTTTTCTGGTCTTTAAGATTCTAAACAATGCTCAAGCATTCTCCCCATCCCCTGCCACACTCATACACAGCGTAAGATATACATATAATCAAAGAGTAATGCTATTAAATACCAGTAGAGTTAAAACACCAGTTTAGGTGGCACTATTGTGACATCAAATAAGACGTACAATTAAATGAGTCACTGAATATCACTTTTCATTGAACTTATGACATAGCATGAAAAATGAAAGCAAAGAACTATACTAATCTAAGAGGAATTTTAAAACATGTAGGGGAGACTTTCTTCAATGACTGAAGTGTTGAAGAGATCCATTTATTGTCCTTGTCAATAGCCTCCCTCTTGTAGAAACATGAAAAAAAAAAAAAAAAATTGGTCAATGAACTGTTAAAATTCAACCGTTGCTTGAGCATGCAGCACCACATATAAAATTTTGCATATAATTTGCGTATACAGATTTGCATTTTCAACTTACAAGGGCTAATATAATCTCTTCAATTGTTCTCTCTGGGAAAAACATTTATTGATGCTATTCAACCTGTAGATGTAGTGGCAAGAAAATGAGACTGGGAAATAGGACATGATGAAACATCTTGGACAAACAAAAGATGCAAGGTAATTTGCTTAGCAAGTCAAAAAATTTGAGTCTACAAGCAACACAAAAAAAGGATTGAAAAAAGGTCTATGAGATGAAGGCTTCTTCACAATAAGGGCACAATTGTAATGAAATCATATATAAAAAGGTCAAAGAGATACATATACTCCAAGCGAAATTGGTTAAAAGACAACATGATTATAGTCACAAATTTAAAAGACCTAATTGAGTAACATGAAATGGGAAAATTTAGAATCTAGAGTGGAGACTGGAGAGGACCTTCAATGGTGATTAGATTTACTTTTTAACTCATGCATACATTTTATGTGATCATTTAGTCAGTAGCCCCCAGAAAAATAGATTTTAACATGCTAGACCAAGGATTATACTTACTGGTGGAAAGCACTCTTTTCTTTTACATTTAGCGCCAATGAGAATTCACTAATAGTGGCAGAAATAACAACTGGATCACTAGAATCAGCTTTATACAGTGCATCTTCTAATAATGATAATTTCTGCCCATAACATAATACATATTAAACTATCTGTAAACATAGGTCAGCAATCGGAGAATAGAAGTGTATGGAGATGTAAGATCAAAATTATGGGCATTGAAGCAAATAGTAGTCCAAAGATGACAATGATGTGGGTACAGGGCAATTCCAGTGATCGGGAGTCAGGTTGGATAGGATATGATAACATTGTCTTGTGGTGCGGCATGAACTTGTCAAAGGAAGATTTCTCTGCCCCATGCCCCATTTATTCACGCCACACGTGCTCATCAGCTCTCTTTTGACAGATGTAATTATTAATCCTCATTACCACCCCAACTCCGAAATAGCAATTGTTTCGCGCGGGTTAGTTGCTAACAATTAAAAAGGATAAGACGATTGTGTAAGGGACAAACCTCTTGAGACAAAGTCTCAAAAAGGGGTGTTCTTTTATTGGCGATGACTTTACAATTGAAAACTAAAAACAACGTGCCTCCAAAGGGCGCAAGCACACGAGTTACTGAAAGAAAAGTGTTTAAGTCTAAAAACTAAGGAAATGAAAATTACATGTTCTCTGTTCGAGAGTTTTGGATTCGGTCCTTTGCTTCTATGTTTTTTCTCCCTTTTATACTTCATAGACGATCTCTTTGTGATCAACCGCTCTAAAAACTGCTTGATAGTCCTATAACTACCCATTTTCTTTGTAATGGCCAACTTGTCATGAAAACTGCCTTTTTTAACTGCTGCCATTACCCTTCATCGTTCAACCGCTTTCAATTGAATTCCTTGAATCGTGGAACGTGATAGGGCCGCTTTAATAACTGCTTTAATAATTGCACTTCTTGATAACCACGACGCTTTATGTTTGTTAAAACCTTGGGCGACTTGAAGGTTTGGGCGAGAATAGAGTAACAGTTCTGGGCGACTGTATGACACTCCATTCGCTCAGATT
>NW_019262607.1:13976-18832 GCF_002742605.1 Olea europaea var. sylvestris | reverse complement strand
TCTGCTAGCTGTTATGGGCTAGCCATGGAGCCCTTAGCTCCTGTAAATATGTCCAGAAGGGATATTTTTTCATTCTTTTATTCCTTGGATTCAATCCCTTCCTTTTTTCCTTTTCCTCCTTTTTTGACTCCAAACTATGTACATCCCCCTTCCACTATAGATAGAGCAAGCACCTCCCTGCTCATTTGGATCTAGTTTTTAATCGGGAGGGAGCTATTTCATGATATTCTAACTAGGACTAATGCCAAAGCGGGGGTAGAGATTTATGCTCCCCAATTTTTTGCTCGTCAGCTTGGTTTTGGCCAAACTTGGCCTGTTCCTCCTTGTTATTCAAAGAACTTAGTTGACCGTTTTTATACCATTACTAAGGCGGAGGCAGAGGCTATAGATGCTCGTAATCTTCTTTTAATCAGCCATTTTTCATTAGCCCCTTTCAATTCTAGCCACGCCATTCACCCTTTTTTTGAACAGCTCTAGCCGTCAGTGAAGCACAGATTATTTGCGACTGATGCCACTTGTGCCTTTCATTTATTAGACCAACCGAGCATTTCTTTCCCTCCTCCTATTTTAGTCACTCCCTTGTCCATTCGAAGTCCTTCTCCTTCTCGTCGCACTAAACAGTCTGCTCGTCCATCTTCTTCTCTCCCTGCCAAGCCTACTACGGCCAAGAGTGCTCCAAGCCGCAAACGGCCAGCCTCAACATCTCCCATTCTGGAGGATGATGTTGATGACGATGATGATGCCCCTCTTATCGTCAGGAGGAAGGTAATTAAATTGGTTTACTTACAAGTATACTTTTCTACATTTGAAACTTTTCTGTGTGCTGATGATCTTTTGGACTTCTCAGAAAAGCTTAGCCTCTCCTTCAAAGGTTTTGGCATCGACAACTCCTGTTCCATCATCCTCTGCTGAGGCTATTTCATCCAAACCGGTTGATGAATGGGCTACTCTTAAAGAGATATCTCCAGTCCCAGAGTCCTCATCACAACGCATGGATGAACCATCTTCTCACCAGGACATCAACCCTCCAAACATTGAAGCAGAAGGTAATTCAGTCTTTTGATATCTTACCTTTCCTTGTGCTGTTGGTTTCTAATTTGTTGCTCTTGAGTTCTGCAGATACTCCTATGAGTCCGCCCGTTGTGGCAACATCTTCTCGCTCAGACAAGGGAAAGTCCTCGCAAATGGAGGAGTCGTTGGTGGCAAGCTTGGCTGAGGGCATGCCATCTTCCACGATTGTTGATGAGGTAATCTTTGCTCCACTTCTATTTCTATCTTGTTCGTTGTAGTGAGGACCTTTAACATTGGCAACCTTCTTCGCAGGATGCTGACAGGATTGTGCGTTCTATCCAAGACTTGTTCGCTTCCTGGGGGCAAGTCCAGACGTCTCGCCCTACTCCATCTAATCTTCCTGCTGCTTCTTCAGAGGAAGATTTGAAGTTCCTCAAGGAGTCAGTATTTGAGTACGTATCCTTCATGAATATGGATATTGGAAGGGCTAGTGCTGCCAAACACAAGGATGAACTTGAGCACTTGAGTACGAAGTTGGAGCAATCACTGACGCTTCCGTCGCTCAATCTTTCTGTCGATTTTAAAGCGACGTTGAAGGTTATCCACTCCGAGGTCCTTTCTATGCTGACCAAGAATGCTGAACTAAAGGTCAAGCGTACTCAATATCTTCGAGCCGTAGCTGAGAAAGAGTCTTTGCGTATGGAGATTAACAAGGCTGAGGACGAGTTGAAAGAAATCTCTTCCGAAGTCATGGTTGAAGACTCTTTGATGGTTAACTTGGCTGCTCGGATGAGGGAACTTCAAGCCAAAATGGACGACTGCAGGGCGAGAATGGTTGCTAAAAAGCGCAACGCCTCCCAGGGAATTGAGCGAACTAAGTCTTTGGTCGAGCAGTACAAGAAGTTGGAAGTTGATGATGATGTCGTGGCTAAATTGAACATCACTTCCTCTCGGCAGAACGAGGATTGGGAAAAACTTAGGGAACGAATTCCTTCAGTATGGGGTAGACTGTAATTAAGACACATGATGTCTTTTTTCTTTTGTAATTCGATTTTTTTCCTTTGTAACTTTGTTCATCATTAATGAACATTAACTTCTTGTGCATTTATTTGACGTTTGTTTTTTAGTCGTTAATTCTTCAAGCATTTAACTGCTTTGTGCTGAAAAATCTTGCCAGTTTTCTTTTAATATTTCCACCACCTTTCCCAAGACTTTGGGCTATTTAATTCCATTTTACTAGGCAAAATGTGACTGCTCATATTCTGTCTCTTCATCTCCACCCCCCTATAAATGCTTCGCATTTTCTATCTTCCATCTTCATCTTCTTTTTCTTCTTTGAAACTAATTTGCTGCCATTGCTTGACATTTTGACAGTCAATCTGATTCGAAAATGGACTGTTTAGTCCTTTTACTATTTGCCTTGATGTCACTTTTGGTGTGGGAGGTATAGGAAATATTTTCTGGCCTGCAGCGAAGTTTTTACCACCAAAATTCTTCCCATCCTTCTTTGCGGGCCACTTTGCTTGCTGAGAGTGCTTCTCAGCTTGCTTGCTGAGAGTGCTTCTCAGCCTCTTTGCTCACCATTGAAGCGATGCATTTAGGAAGGCGGTGAGGCTAGTACACTCTCTTACTCGACAATCCCACCATTGCAGCGATGCATTTAGGAAGGCGGTGTGAGGTTTACTCAGCGATCAACCGGGAGATTAGTTTACTTTTAATTGTATTTTGTAGAGCATCCATTATTTGTATTTTTTACATTTTGTAATGAACGTTTGATAATAAAGGGCTTCATTTGAACATATTTCGCTGACTTTGTTATCCTTTAATCGTTCAACATATTTTTATTATACTCTTATTTGTTCACATTCCCATAAAGAAGGAACATATTTCTTCAAATATTTGCCGTTAATGAATCTCACGTGCTTGGTGCCGTCTAAATCTTCCAGGTGATACGCTCCATTGGGCAACACACTGTTTATTTTGTATGGTCCTTCCCAATTGGGTGACCACTTCCCGTACTTTGGATTTTTGCTATCCAAAGGGAGTATCGTCTTCCAAACTAGTTCACCCAGGCTGAACGACTTGGCTATGCTTTTTTTATTATAAAACTTAGCCATTCTTTGTTTTTGCACTTGTAATCTATCTAAGACGTCCAATTTTAATTCGCCTAACCCCAATAAATTTTGAACTAGTGATTCGGCATACTCATCATCATTCAACTTATGCTGTAAGCAGACTCTGATCGATTGCACGTTGATTTCCATATGCAAAATGGCCTCCTGTCCATAAACAAGTTGGAAAGGAGTGACTTTGGTACTTGACCGAGGTGATGTCCTATAAGCCCATAAGGCTTTGTTCAGACATTCGTGCCAATTTTTGGCATTTTCATCTATCATCTTTTTGATGATACTTTTTAGAATCTTATTAGAAGATTCCGCTTGTCCGTTGGATTGCGCGTAGTATGGTGTGGAGTTTACTAATTTAACCCCAGACTCGCTCAAAAATTTGTTTACTTGATCCCCATTCAAAGATGTTCCATGATCTACCATTATTGTTTGTGGGATTCCAAACCTATAAATAATGTGATCACGGATGAACTCTATAACACTTTTCTGGGTGATCTCTTTCAAAGGTACCGCTTCTACCCATTTGGTGAAATAGTCAGTTGCAACTATAACAAAAGTATGTTGCTTGGACGATGGGGGATAAATCTTCCCTATCAGGTCTATCGCCCAACCCTTGAACGACCAAAGTTTAATAATAGGTGCCATTTCTCGTGCTGGCGTCCTTTGTATTGGACCATGCTTTTGGCATGCTAAACAACTCTTTGCATACTGAATGCATAGTTCTCCCATCTTTAACCAAAAATATCCACTCCTAATAATTAACCATCTCATTCTTTGGCCAACTTGATGAGCTCCACATATCCCTTCGTGCACTTCAGCCATGATTGTCTTGGCTTTTTGCAAACTTACACACTTTAGTAGTACACCATCAGAGCGTTTCTTAAACAACTCTTCATCTATTAGTGTGTAATTCAGCAAACACAACTTCATTTTCCTACTAATCCCTCCATTAGGTTCTTTAAGGAACTTTTTAATCTCTGCTCTCCAATCCATTGCATCTCCATTTTGTATGCAGTGGAGTTCAATCTTTCTCGCCCTTCTTTGAATCACGGGCAATATGATTCCATACTCACAAGTAGACTTCCAATTCAAAACCTTTGAGTACCCTGATGCCATTTGGGCTAACTCATTTGCCATGTCGTTATATATCCTATTAACGCATTGGAGTTCTACTTGATCGAATTCTTCTAATAATTCTTGGGCGATCTCGTATTGACTTATAATGGAATCACTTTGGCATTTAAAATCACCAATCAATTGATGGATCACCAATTGAGAATCGCCCCTAACGATCACATTTTTTACTCCCGTATCTATCATTAGTTCTAGGCCTACAATTAAGGCTTCATATTCGGCCTGATTGTTGGTGCACATTCTGCCTAAGGTGAATGCAAACTTGTAGCAAATCCCTAAAGGATTAATCAATGCTACTCCTACCCCTGTACTTTTAGAGGTTTTTGACCCATCGAAATACAACACCCAAGGTTTTAACTCGAACAAATTGATTTCTAGTTCGATTTCTTTAGGCATGTCAAGGCGTGGATGATCGGCTAGAAAGTTAGCCAAAGCCTGATTTTTGACTGCCTTTTGAGGTATATATTGTATTTCAAATTCTGATAAAGCTAGTGTCCAAAGGCCTACCCTTTGGTGTAAAACAGGGCGCGAGAACATATACTTAACTAAATTTACTTTAGAAATTAAATAAACGGTTACGGGCCA
>NW_019262607.1:10719-13387 GCF_002742605.1 Olea europaea var. sylvestris | reverse complement strand
CCAGGGCATCTAAAAGCAGTTTTGTGTATGTCTTCTTCAGCTATATAAATTTGATTGTATCCTGAATACCCATCCATGAAAGAATACATGACATGTCCGGCAGTTGAATCTACTAAAGAATCCACCGTGGGCACTGGATACTCATCTTTGGGTGTGGCTATGTTTAAATTCCTAAAGTCTATACACACCCTTAGTTTACCATTCTTTTTTAGTACTGACACAATATTCGACAACCATTCAACATATCTGGCTGTTCTTATAAAACCTGCTTTCAATAATCGCTCTATCTCTTTCTTGATTTCAAGGAGTACATTGGGAGTAAAACGTCTAGGAGACTGCCTATGAGGTTTAAAGTTAGGCTTAGTTGGTAACCTATGTTCCACCAAGTCTCTATCTAAACCAGGCATTTGTTCATATTACCAAGCGAAACAATCTTTGTACTCTTTTAACAAAGCGATTAACTTGTTACTAACCTCTTGGTTGAGCATTTGGCTGATGAACGTTTGGCGGTCTTCTCCTTCATTGCCAATATTTACTTTGATCAGAGGGTCTTGTGCTTGAGCGTATCCAGGTTTGGCAATCCGCATCACTTCGTCGTCCAGTCCACTTGTAAGTGTTTCCTCTTCCAAACAGTCCACCTTGTTGACTTCTCGGCCAATGCTTTGCTCTAACTCGAATACTGCCAACTTGTCCTTCAGCGCTTTTAGGGCAGTCTCTTCCTTCACCTTGTCATTGCATTCTTTATTGAAAGCCATCAGTCTGGCTTTGAAGGCCTGAATGTCGACCATTTGCTTTCATAACTCAGAATCCATTCAAGATTCCTTCATTATTCTTTTGCCAATCATTGGCTCTTCCAGAGCCATTATATTTGGCCTCATTTGTTTGAACATCTCAGTGAGTGCGTCCACTGAGAACGGTTCTTCGCTTTGCGCGACAACCTGAGTCTCTTCCCCGTCTTGTACTACCCTGACAGGTCCGTAGTTTCCTTCGTACATGAACTTTTCCACCGAGTTTACTTCTGCGACAAAAGGCCTCTATTTTTACTTTCTGCTTGTTTTCTGTTGAATTATCCCCCTGTGACAAATCGACGAGCAATATATCACGCTGATCCTCTATCTCCTGAACTTCCTTCCTACTTCTTTCTAATGCTTCCTCATCAGTTACCCAACCTGTTGGAGGGGGCATTATTCTTGGAGGTGACCCATACTTTTCAGAGCGAGGCACTGTCTTCTTCCTTTTGGGTGTCCCGTACAGTACATAGAAATCGAAAGGACGCCCAGATGGTTCCCCCAACAAGTCTACTTCGCGAACTCCCTCTTGATGTAGTTGCTTAAACAGAGTATTGCGCGATACTCCTCTCTTTTTTCTTTCTGCTTCTAAGTCAATTTCTTCTTCAATGTCTGTCATCCCATCGTCCTCCTCGTCGTTGTAGGCCTCTCTAGAAGTCTGGCCTTCTTCACATACCAACACGCAAGCTTCTCCTTCGTTGTCCTCCCTCTCTTATTCTTTTTCCTTATTCTTGAATTCATTGGCCAGTAGGTAATTATTGGCCACTACAGGAGGCAATGTACCGAATTGGATAGCAAGGGCCTGATCTGGATCTTCTTCATCCCTTCTGTCTCGCTCAAATCTTGATCTCCCAAAAGAAGTTTCTGGCAGTTCCTTCATTGATTCATCTGTGCCGGTCTCTTCACTATTTTTGAGGACATTTTGATTTGCTATCTTGAGTAGTTTAGGCGCTTTAGGATGTGGCATTCCCTGTTGCTACCTCATCATCCGTCTGTAGTTTCGTTGGAAATGCCTTTGTTGGGTTCTAGTCATCTCATCGAAGGGTATTTCCCTTCCTGTATCGTACTGGAATGAATGCCATACATTTGGCCGGCGAGGTTGCGGCCTGAATGTTCTTCCAGTATCTGCTGGCCTGAACTGCCTTTCAAAAGGCAGTCTTCTATAGAATGATGTACCTCGCCCTCTACCAGGCTGAATGTTTGGGAAAAAGGTAGGGCGATGAGGATGCTTCCATGTCCCTGGTTTCTCCGTGTTTCCATTCACTTCTCTTTTACACCTCGCACACAGGACGTCTTCGTCCTTTTTTGGTTCTTTCCCCTTGATTCGTTCAAAGACGCTGGGATGTAGTCTAGGATCTTTTTCTCTATCATCTACGACCAATTTGAATTTTGGTAACTTGTTCTTGAATCCAGATGTTACCATGTTTACTCCAAGTGGCTGTGGGAAAGGATTCTTGTCCACTGCCATCTTTTTCTTATCATCGAACGTAATTTGACCTGATTCAATGGTATCCTGCAATACATGACGGAAAACCAATCAATTGTTAGTTAAATGTGACCATGCATTATGCCACTTACAATATTTTTTACCCTTAATTTGTTCAGGATTTGGCAATTTGTGCTTATTGCTCAACTTTATCTGCTTATCCCTATATAATTTATCGAATATAAGGTCAGCTTTGGTCACGTCGAACGAGAACATTCTAGCCTTTATGTTTCCATCTTTTATGGGCTCATCTTTGCCCGATGGTCTAGGCTTTGCCATTATGGGACAATTATATGTATCCCCTTTGACCAATTCGGCCAAACACATTTCGGCCTGATCGTAGACTCGTCGTCGATGGTATGAACGTCAAAATTTGGGTCTTTGTAATAAGTCC
>NW_019262607.1:0-9958 GCF_002742605.1 Olea europaea var. sylvestris | reverse complement strand
GCACTTTGTACCCTCTAGGCCATGGATATGCTTGATCTACCCAATCAGGATATGGCTTTGTGTACGTCGGCCTAATGACGGGAAGTACCCCAAAAGCCATCTGATCCTGTACGATTTCCATAATCTGGTTCCTCAACATGACGTTGGGGTCATACGGAATTCCTACAGGTTGGTTAACTGGTTGATTTGCATGAGGCCCGATGTTTGGTCCTTAATTGGCAACAAAATTACCATGATTAGGGCCATTACCATTAGCCTGAACATCTATTTCCTCAATACCACGTGGAATATTTTGTCCATTGTTTAGGACATTATCTCTCACGTTTGGATTACCCCCAAGTTAGGCATGCCACTACCATTGTTTTGATTTAGCACTGTAGTACCCCCTTGGTTTGAGGTAGAGGGACCAGAAAGCGGTTCTACCCCTTGATTCGGATTTAGGACCGAGGGATTATGTCCCACAATTGTCCTAGTTTGAAAGTGGTTTGTAAGAGGTATAGCCGGTTGACATATTTGGCCTACTAACTTATTCATTGTTTCGTTCAATGTCTTTAGTTGTTTGGCCATGTTATCATAGTGTACATTCCCATTTTGTGTAAATCTTTCCATATTATGAATACTTCGAAGATTTACCTGTTCAACGACGTCTTGCGTGAGTTCTCCAAGTAATGCACGCATGGTTCGAGGACTCAACTCCGTCATTGGTTCGTAACGACTGTTACTGCTCTGATTCTGTCCATCTATTCATGGAAAGGCATGTTGCTCCTCATATCGCTCGATCACAGATTGGATTCCTCCCTGACTTGTTGCTTCCTTATCAGATCTCTGAGGCATATTGTTCCCCTTTTGTATTTTCAACACCTAACACCACTGTCCCGTTGGGCATGCCAAATTGTTTCGCGCGGGTTAGTCGCTAACAATTAAAAAGGATAAGACGATTGTGTAAGGGACGAACCTCTTGAGACAAAGTCCCAAAAAGGGGTGTTCTTTTATTGGCGATGACTTTACAATTGGAAACTAAAAACAACGTGCCTCCAAGCGGCGCAAGCACACGAGTTACTGAAAGAAAAGTGTTTAAGTCTAAAAACTAAGGAAATGAAAATTACATGTTCTCTGTTCGAGAGTTTTGGATTCGGTCCTTTGTTTCTATGTCTTTTCTCCCTTTTATACTTCATAGACGATCTCTTTGTGATCAACCGCTCTAAAAACTGCTTGATCGTCCTATAACTACCCACTTTCTTCGTAATGACCAACTTGTCATGAAAACTGCCTTTTTTAACTGCTGCCATTACCCTTCATCGTTCAACCACTTTCAATTGAATTCCTTGAATCGTGGAACGTGATAGGGCTGCTTCAATAACTGCTTTGATAACTACACTCCTTGATAACCACGACGCTTTATGTTTGTTAAGACCTTGGGCGACTTGAAGGTTTGGGCAAGAATAGAGTAACAGTTCTGGGCGACTGTATGACACTCCATTCGCTCAGATTCTGGGCGACTTGCAAACTTGGGCGATGGCGTTACCGCGTTCTTGGGCCTCCTCATTTGGGCCTTCATCTTGATTTGTTCGATTGAGCTTTATTCTTTGGGCTATCTGATTTGGGGATCCTTCAATTGGGCTTCACTTCTTGGGCCGCTTGATCTGGGCTGAATTTTTATGTGTCAACAGCAATAAAATAACATTGTACCAGGTCACATATTGGACATGTGCAATCATACAGTATCGATCAGGAAGGTTGCAAGTAGGAATAGAAAAATATGAAATCCTAAAAATAGTTGAACTCACAATCGTTTTCCTACTTGATTCAATTATTTTTTGAACTCAGCAAAAACAAACATAACTTGTATCTGATTGCTTCAGATAAGTGGAAAAGTTGCCTTTTTTTAAAAAAAAATAAAATAAAATTCGCATGGTTTCATATGTAGCTTATAGCTTTTCATTCATTGATTGCTAAACAAATGCATGAAGCTTGAAGCACCTTGGTATTTTATCTTTTGATGGTAGTTTAGTAAGTGCCCAAAAATCGTTGTGTGGCTTCCATTGCCCAAGAACTTCCACCCGATCCCTAATACCAGCCCAACCCCATTTCTCTCACTCTTTGATGCTTGGACTCTTTGAAATGGTTGAAGTATTCGTATCGGACACGACACGACATGGGTACAGGTATGAGATATATGTCGGATCCTTCAAATTTCAATCGAAAACTTCACCTTTTTTGCTGCTTCTTTTTTCCATTTTCCTTTTCTTTCTTATTTCTGCTCTCTATAAACCTAGTGTCACCTCCAAGAAGGTGGAGAAAGGAGTTGGCACTAGGTTTTCTCTCTTCTTCTTCTTTCCCTTTTCTTCATTCTTTTCCTTCTTTTCCTTTCTGTATCGACGATTTAGGATTTTCTTTGAATAAAATAAAAATGAGTTCTATATAGCGCTACTTACTTACCCACTAAGTCCAAATTGCAATCAAATCCATTATTTTCTATTTTATATAACATTTAGTATTAGCTTCTCATAATTGAAAAATAAGCCTTTAAATTCTATTTTATTCGTCTTAATATCTTATTCAATACTCATTTTCTTTGTGAACAATTGATTTTGATTTTTTAAAATGTAATTGTGTATTAGTGAAAAAATGGAAACTTGAAAGATGTACCCACATACCCTTGTTCGAAATTTGAACTCTTTTTGGCCAAGTTTCTGTATCCTACATTTTAGAAAATAAAAGATCCAACACTAGATACGTACTCATACCTTTACCCCATACCCGTAGCTGAGTCCGAGCATCAGAGAATCTCACTCATGGCAGGAGCATCACCTAGCTGAGGGCTACTTGCTCTTGCTTGATCTTCTTTCCCTTTCTTTCTCTCCCCCTCATTACATATGAACTCCCAATTTATGTACTAGCATGTTTCACTTGGACGATTCTAATAAAAGTTAGCTTGATTGCACAATGAACTAATAAGTAAAACTTCAATGTATTTGAATGGCCATTTTTTAATATTTTTCAACTAGATAGATGTACATGAAAGGTTAATTTGTGTGACTAATGTGTGTTTCTTTGAACTTCCTAATAGATAATAGATACATACCCTTTTCACGTATTTTTTATCTTACATCCCATTTCGTATTAGTCAAATGTCAATACTATTTATTCAAAGTCAAATGTTTGACTAGTCAAAATCAAAGTCAAATAAGGACTTAAATGAAGTAAATCATTTTAGTGGGACTTGAATTGACCAAATTATTTTTGAGAGTTTAATTTACAAATTGACAACATTAGAAGGTTTAAGATGGATAAAATTTAAATTTGGGGAAATACTTATTAATTATTAAAAGTTAGATGACTTAATAAGATATCATATGAAGTTTGGAGGACTTGATGGCAAAAGGGTTGAGTGGTGGATTACAAGTGGCACTTTGCATGCCATTTCTTCATTATTAATATTATATACATACGCACAAGCAAGCTGAGAACAAATTGGGGGTAGAAACAGTGAAAAATTGGTAGAAAGAAAGGAAGAAAAGAGGAAGAGAAAAGAGAAAGGAAAAAGAAGAAAAAAAAGGAGAAGAGAAAGGGAAAAAAAAGGAAAATTCGCCTATGTTGTTAAAAAATAAGTGGTCTACATTATTAGACTTGAATTCCTCAATTTTGAAAGGTAAGTAAAAAGTTACTTAATGTTAAGTTATGTTTGATTTTATAGTTGTTAGATTGTTAGATTAAATTCAATTTTATTAAATGGGTTAAGGATAATGAACTATGAAATTGAGTAAAGTGAAAGAAAAACTAGTTTTAGCGATTAAAGAGACCGTGTAAATCGCTTAAACGTGAAATGATTAAGTTTGGGCATTGCCTATTAAATTATTGAAATTTCTTAAAATAATTAATTGTTGATTTAAAAATTATATCATATTTCAGGCAGCAATACTGACATTGGGATAGCTTATCAACCGAGTTGATTTTGCGAACGTAGTTCTGTGAGTGGAAAAATATAAATATTTTTAAAATATTTATAAATTAAGTTTATTGTTAAAGTATGTGCAATTATATACAATTATGTGTTCGAATTACATGGTTATTATGAAAACATCTTTTATTATGATACATGTGGGATTTCAAAGATTGTATGTGTTACATTGTGAATTGGAATATGAGGTATGATTTTGAGATCAATCAGAAAAGTACCTATGATTATATATTTCTTCTAGTTCACTGAGAGGCATTGGCCGTGTTCTATACTACTCTGAGGGGTCTTGGATCAGGGATGAAGGTGTCTCGACTGTGTACATATAATTCACTGAGTGGCCTTGACCATGTTCTAGAATTGATTATGAAAGGTCTTTGAGACCAACTTTTGTTCACGGAGGGGCCAAAGGTCCATGGCGAAAGTTCTTAGCCCGAGGGGCGGATTATATGTTTCAGTCAGAGGATACATTTTTGGTGAATTTTTCAGTACGTTTGATGTGATGAGATTATAGCATGGTTATCAGCTGATATCTATATCATGATTTTAAGATGATATTTTATGACCTTATGTGAATATTTTACTTTTGGCTATAATTACATGATGGTAGCTTGTGAATTATCAAATGATGTGAATTTGATTTTCAATAAAAATGTATAAATGAAAAAGTATAATTATTTTCGAACCTCTTCACTCACTGAGCTATCAACCCATATATTTTCCCGTAATTTTTCCTGCAGGTAGCAATTGATTCTTTTTAGCTGAAAGAGTCTAATGATTTTGGAATGACAGCCACACGATATGTTGAATATTATAACTCATATTGATGAAGCACGAAGTAAATATTTTGGGTCCATCGCATTATGTCTTACATAAGCATTTGATTTTGTTGCATATCTTGAAATAACTCGTAGTCAGTCTTGGTGATAGATTTGATATCTAGTCAGCATCTATCATCGGCGCACGTCACGTTTTGGGTCCACTAGGGTGATTCGGGATGAGTCGTGTCATTTTATGTTGTTGAACATATTCAGCTAAAAGAACGTATTTATAAGAAACATTTTAGGCTGGAATATACATACAATGAAGTTCATTTTTTCTTTTTTTTTGAGATCAAGCTATTGGATTTTATTAATGTAAATTGCCTCAAATTACAGGTTAAATAAAAGAGAAATACATTCAAGACTCTATCGCCAAGCTCAACATAAACATGACAAACAATTCATGGGCTACTTTATTCCCTTCGAGGGAAATAAAGCAAAAAGTACCACATCAGACGTCTAGCAACAACAAATTGATATCTGAAAAAGTAACAGCATATGGAAGTGATCTAAGTGGAGACCTTGAACAACCTGAAGTGAATCACATTCCACTCTCTACATTCGATGAACAAGGTCCTATTTAGTAATGAAGTATATTTTCCTTTGCCAGCATGGTTTTCTTCATTGGCAAGTTGTTAGAAAGACATTAGGAAAACAAAGGTTTTCAACATCTAATGCTTTGGTGTGTAAGATTGGTGCATTCCTTCATAGAAGAATCCTTGTATCCTTGTACCTAGGGTAAAGATCATGTTGGACAAATTCTGACTTGTTGTTTAGCTCAGAGAGGGCTTTCTTTAAACAAAGGAAAGACATTATTGGGGGAGTTAAGGCTGGCCCCCGAACGACAGCTTTTAGCTTTTTCTGGTGGTGCTGAGGAAAAGGAGAAAGAATAACTGAACAAAGAGATTCAAGAATTGATAATTGGAAATCCATGAGAAAAAGTTGCTAAAGGAGTTTGTATCCTTTCAATGACCAACAGTAACATACATATCACTTAAACTTGAAGCTTCTAAACAACCTAAGTCATCCTTGAAGCTCCTAAACAACCTAAATCGTCCTTGAAGCTCCTAAACAACCTAAGTCATCCTTGGACCTTTTGGGCCTCGGAATCTGGGACTATGATAATGAATTCCTACATCTCAAGCACTGTATCAAGTTTCATATAAAACTGTGACACTGTTGACCAATTTTGAAATGAATAAAGTTTACAAACATAAGAAATCTCTATAAGCCTTGAACAAACACCTAGGGCATGGTCTGAGGTTTTTTGGAGCATAACCACAATCAAAGAAATCCCCCACGAAAAAGTTTAAGATCCTCATACTCTTTGAAGATGACATTGTTGTCATAGGAGATGACTTCGAAGAAATAGGAAAACTAAAGGAGTAACTTGTAAAAGGAGTTAAAATTTAAGCACCTTGGAAGATTGGAATAAGGATTGAGATTCCTCACACATGTTGCGAAAGCTCTCTTGAAAGATCTTCAAATCGATGATTTCCGGGCTCAATCCAACGCACCTTTCTCAACCAACAACCAGTCTAATCGGCTTCAAACCACAATCAATTGATTCACCTTCGTTGCTATTCAATCTTACCCACGTAGGACAAGAAATGATGATGATTTGTGACCACAAAGGTTAGGAGAAGACACCACAAAGGTATACTATGAAGGAACTACCAATTGCATATGTTATACGAGCGTTCTGGACACTTCTAGAGACATTTTTTCTCACACAAAAAGGAGCAGTCGGGATTCTCTTTTTCTTCTTTCAAAATCACATAATACATCATAAGAAAGTGGCTAGGGTTATAGCCATATATATACTCTAGGGTTAGGCTTTAAGTTGGACCATTAAAGGGGTAAACGGGCCAAGATTCAAGCCAGCCGTAAGGAAATACAATTGGGCCAGGTGTAGCTCATGGATTTGGTTGTTGGACTTATTTCATTCGTCGACCTATACCTACAAAATAATATTAACCCACTTTAACATCATAGCTTGGGATTTATTGGGTATCAAAAACCCAACAAATCTCCACCTTGATGCCCAATAAATCTACAAGCAATCAAAACACATAGTTAGCACTTGCATAATCAAGGTACCCAATAAAATTGGATCACAGACCTTACCTCATGTTTCCAACTCGAAACACATACCATACTTGCTCTATGTACTCATTGGGGCTAAGGTCAAAAATACTCAAGTAGAAGCAAATATTTAACAGTAAACAATCAAGAGCAAATACACATGCGATGACAATATACTATAGGATAACACACACAGATCTTTTCAGAAACACGTTTACATAGAACCATAGATTAACAAGTCAATAAAACCACGGTCAACCACATATGAAACACATGCATAAATGACCCTAAGAAAAGATCTCACCACACTTATCATATCTCATTCCGTGTTGCTCACACCTCGAGAACACATATCTCCTCTCATCGCCCACCAACCTCACTAGACAGATCACTTAACTCATGTCTAACTGGCAAGTCACAATAGATCCTAAGTCTATGGGATCTATCTCCACATCACTTCTCCCAACCTACATGGATAATGGATCTCCACCTAACAGAAGTGATACAAGGTCTCTTTTCAGATAAAGGATTCTGGACATTTGATCACATCTCCACTCATGATCCAAATGTCACACTCCACATCCTCGGTACAAACCACCATGTACCCCTAGGCATCTATACTCCACCTTACCAAAAGACACACAACACACTGTTAATGTATCTATGCATGCGAGCAAGTACACCAAGTAATCCTAATGTCTCAAATTCATGCAAAAGCACATACCAAACACATTGAAATATAGCAGATAATCATGCAACAAAATTTAGACAATCACACACATGCAGAAAAGTATCACACACAGATGCATATGCAGTGACTAGGTTTACACTTAATAAACCTCACTGGTGTCATAACTCGACCCCTTAACCAAATTCGTCTCACCTCTCATCTTACCCTTCAGCTTATCTTTCTTCTTAGGACAGTCTCTAATAAAGTGTTCAGACTTACCACAGCTGTAACACTTTCCACCACTAGACTTATCTCTTCCCTTGCCTTTCTTCTTACTACCCCCATCACTTGAGTCACTACTCGAATCACTAACGTCTTGAGTTCTACCCAAATTCATCTGCTTAAACTTCATTCTACTCCTCATCATATGTAATTCGCCACTCTTCTTATCTTCTTTTTCAGCCTTAATCTCCATCTCCTTACTCCTAAATGAGTCTATGACAATCTCGAGTGTTAAAGTGTTCCTATCGTACGTAATTGTATTCTTAACTTCCCTATATGAATTAAGCATGGAATTAAGCAGGATAATAGCCTTATACGTTTCAGATACCTTTTCATCACAATTAACGATGTCTTGAACTAACTTGTTAAAGACATCCAGATTGTCATCAAGGTCCTTTGAAGGATTCATTTTAAAGCTGAAAAATTGTTCAAGCAAGTACAATTTATTAGGAGTTGACTTAAGCAAATATAAGTCCTCTAACTTTTCTCAAAGTTGTTTTGTAGAATCTAGTTTTCCTACTTTTCTGAAAACAGTATCAGATAGGTGTAAGATAATTGAAGTGTATGCAAGTTCATCGTACTCTTCTTTTTGTACTTTTATTAAATTTGCAGAAAATTTGACATCTATGGCTTTTGAAACTTTTTGTTGGATCAAAATACCCTTCATCTTTTGTTGCCAAATTGAAAAATCCCCTTTCCCATTGAAAATTCCAACTTCAAAATGCGAAGACATTTTTGAAAAACGAAGCAATCAATTAGGCAAATAGATCACACAAAATAATCCTACGGCCACAACATACATTGTTCTAGATTCTCAGGATTTCGTAAGATTCACGATATTAGATCAAGGGAATGTTCGAACGGGTCAAGACCATGTGTTCTAATTGGATAATTAATGCAAACACGAAGGTATATAAATAAAAATTTTAAATTTTCACACAACAAGTCTCATACAGTGACTATATGACAAATAAGCACAAAATCAACAACCAACTTGCAATCAAAATTCAACTCTTCAAAAATAGAGCAAATAATTCCTAAATTTTCTAGCACAAGCAATGGTTGCCAAGCAATGACAACCCCCAATCCTAACGATCACCCCACACAATGATCTGCTAATGCTGAAATTTAAACTGAGTTAAGCCAATATACCAGAGCGGACCTATCTGAATCCGTAAATTACGAGAGTTGCGAATTTATCACTTTAGGATCACCATATTCGTCCTAAAGACTCTGGAAACTACAGCAACCAAAAAATCACGATCGAGTCCCGAACACCCGAAGAACAATGCTGTCTAGATTCTACTACGTACCCTGAAACAAAAAACTTTCAACACGAAAAATGTCAGAAATAATATGAGGAACAAATTGCCTAAAGGGACCTCTTCTAAATTCTGTCGTACACGCGTCTCCTCCTCTCTGCGTGTGGGCTACACGCGCTGGAGTTGACCGTCACTCACCTCCCTTCAGGGTGCACCTCCTCCTACACGTCACACCAGTGGTCTCCGTTTACCCAAACTCCTTCTAGATTGATTAGAAAATGCGAAAATGGAGACTGATTTTGACAGTTTTTGCGATTTCTGGACATTTTTGGTATGTTTCACGAGCCAAAACCACTACCTTGAAGCTCTGACACCAATTGTTACGGAAGCTCTCTTGAAAGATATTCAAATCGATGATTTTTGGGCTTAGTCCAACGCACCTTTCTCAACCAACAACTAGTCCAATCGGCTCCAAACCACAACCAATTGATTCACCTTGGTTGCTATTCAATCTTACCCTCGTAGGACAAGAAAGGATGATGATTTATGGCCACAAAGGCTAGGAGAAGATACCACAAAGGTATACTATGAAGGAACCGCCAATTGCACACGTTGTACAAGCGTTCTGGACACTTCTAGAGACCTTTTTTTCACACAAAAGGGGCCAGCTGGGATTCTCTTTTTCTTCTCTCAAAATCACACAATACATCATAAGAAAGTGGCTAGGGTTATAGGCATATATATACTCTAGGGTTAGGCTTTAAGTTGGACCATTAAAGGGGTAAACGGGTCAAGAGTTAAGCCATCCATAAGGAATTACAATTGGGCCGGGTGTAGCTCATGGACTTGGTTGTTGGACTTATTTCATTCATCGGCCTAT
>NW_019262606.1:20833-23851 GCF_002742605.1 Olea europaea var. sylvestris | reverse complement strand
TATGGAGGTCCTTTGACTACCTTCGAGGATTCCGAGAAGGAAAGCGAGTATGGATACGTTCGCAAGGTTCTTCTACTTCCTCGATCTGTATTTTCACCACTTCGTTTTCAGTATCCGATTTAATTTCATTTTCAACTTGTACTTCCAAACCGTTACTTGATTGTTTGATAGATTGTGGTGACATTTCACATCATCGATTTGTTTATTTGCTTGAATTTGCTGTAATTTGGTAGATTTTGATTGTCTTTGTTGAATTATTCTGATAATGTTGTGTAGTTAGTTGAGCCTGCAGTCTCCAAGTGGAGGTTGTGGTTTCAAGAGATCTGGCCTTGACGCAGCTGCTCTAAGAACCAACCACTCTGCTGAAATATTAGTTTGTAAATAATATATCTTGCCCCTTACTTAAGTTTAGTATGTTACGACCTTGTCTCCTATTTCTTTGTTCTTTTAGGATACTTATCCCCAAGATTCTGGGATTCTGTAGTCTATGCTTGCCTGCCTTTCCCCTGGTGTGAGGTTTAGTTTTTGCTAACACGAGTGGAATCACATCATTTAATTCATTACTTGATTACTGAATGAAGTCTGGATCCTTCGTATCAATACTTCCAGACTAATTTGAAATCAGAAAAATAAAAAAAGAATGTAAAAATGCTTTGACATCATGATGCTCAGACGACCTGCCCTGCTAAACGTTGATGCAAAGGTTATATTTTACTTCTTATTACTCTGTCCTGTGATTGTTGTCCCTAATTTCAATAGGTTGCAAGCCTATTCTTTCTTTAAGTTTTCTTAATTTGATTTTTGCACCTTTTAACCTTAGACTTCTTGACTCCGTGCTGTATATCTTTAGATACTTCGGAATTGCTTGTTCTAATACAACCTTCCTTTATTAGTATAACTACTAGCTTGATGAGGATAATGTTCTTGATAATAAAATTATCGCTCTAAAGATTCCCATATTTTCAACTGCTTGAGAGAGTTTCTTGTTGAAGGCTCCAGCAAATTCTGTTTTAATATTCATTTTATTTTCCAATAGGTATCTGGACCAGTGGTTGTTGCTGATGGAATGGCAGGAGCTGCCATGTACGAACTTGTTCGTGTTGGTCATGACAACCTCATTGGGGAAATTATTCGGCTGGAAGGAGATTCTGCCACGATTCAAGGTATAATTATTTGTAGTCCTTGCTTGTTCTCTCCCATAAAGTTTCAAGTCTTTGGTCTTCCTGTCTAGTATCACACACACCCTCAACTAAGAACTGAGCAAAAAAATAATTGAATTATGGTTGAAATAAATGAATAAAAAATGAACAGTATGATTTCGTTCCTCAATGTTTAGTCTGTTTAATATGAATCAGAATTAAGATGGCATATTGTTGACTGTATCTTTTCTGCTTTTCTTGCAGTTTATGAAGAAACAGCTGGGTTGATGGTGAATGATCCTGTTCTACGAACACACAAGGTTTTCATGCTAACTATTTTAACTTGTGCATTGGAGTTGTTTACTGGTTTTCCTATGTTGCTGAAAAACATAGACTATATTTTAACAATTTTCCAAATCTACAGCCTCTGTCAGTGGAATTGGGGCCTGGAATTCTGGGGAACATCTTTGATGGTATTCAGGTTCTGAAAATCTTCTTGTCTACCTGTGTCACCCCCCTCTCCCAATCGAGCACTTTACAATAACAGATCTCATTCTAAGCTTTGCTTGTGACCAGTGGAGAGAACTGTCTAATTATAGCTCTTTTTATTTATTTTTTTAATTTTTTCCCCCTTCCTTCCAATACTTGATGCAGAGGCCTCTGAAGACAATTGCAAAAATATCTGGTGATGTCTATATTCCTCGTGGTGTTTCTGTCCCAGCTCTCGACAAAGACATTCTTTGGGAATTTCAGCCCAAGAAAATAGGTGTGCCTTGAATCGTTCTAAATAACTGAATATCATATTGATGGTTTTAACTTAAATTAGAAATGTAGAGTAGCTTGGTGACATATTTAATAATTTAACATCATGTTCCTGTCCAGGAGAGGGAGATCTCTTGACAGGTGGAGACTTATATGCTGTGAGTTTTACAGGACTTAACTCAGATGCTGAAATTTGAAAATTCTTTCAATGATTTCTTATTGCATCTTTTATTGGTACTTCAAATTTTTTAATCTACATTCCATTCCATGACAACTTTCCTATGCAGGATGTATTTGAAAACAGTTTAATGCAACACCACGTGGGACTTCCTCCTGATGCTATGGGAAAGATAAGCTACATTGCCCCACCTGGCCAATACTCTCTGAAGGTTTGTCATTTGAACTCCATTTTTATGCTAATATAGGACTTTCGTAATTTGGTTAAGTTCAAATTATTATATCTCCGTTCTGTTGCATTAATCTGTACAATTTATATGCAGGACACCGTTCTTGAACTCGAGTTTCAAGGTGTCAAAAAGCAATTTACTATGCTTCAGGTCACCTCCTAATTGTGGATAATTTTGAAGTTTGGTGAATGCTTAATTGTTTTCAGAATGGCATAGAAAACTTGATTAGACATGTCTATTTATCTGCAGACTTGGCCTGTGCGTTCACCTAGGCCTGTAGCTTCTAAGCTTGCAGCTGATACTCCTCTTCTAACTGGGCAGGTGACTTTTTTGCGAACATTTCTGTTGTTGTTCTAATGTACTTTTCTTCTACATGTTACTGTTCACAGAAATGAATTACCCAAATCTTTGTTCGATTCAGCGTGTTCTTGATGCTTTGTTTCCATCTGTTCTTGGTGGTACTTGTGCCATACCCGGTGCCTTTGGTTGTGGGAAAACAGTTATTAGTCAAGCTCTTTCCAAGGTTAAAGTCGTGGTGTTCATTTTCTTTGATTTTTGTTAATCTGGCATACTGGAATCTTATGCTAAATGACTTTCCTACTTTTTAAATTTAAAATGCAGTACTCTAACTCTGACACCGTGGTGTATGTTGGTTGTGGAGAAAGAGGAAATGAAATGGCAGAGGTACACAGTTTAGCAATTTTTTTTTT
>NW_019262606.1:10514-16532 GCF_002742605.1 Olea europaea var. sylvestris | reverse complement strand
GAGGGGGGGGGGGGGGGAAGAAATCACCACTCAATCACTATTTGTCACACCAACCTGTTACCTCCATCATTGTCATTGACCCAAATCAAGTATCATTATTTATGTTTCGACTAAACATTGCTTTGCTTGAGATCAACATGACAAGATTCGAATCTATGGCTATCTATACCCAAAACAGATGAGCTAACTAGGCTGCACTACACCTCGTCTCCCCCCGAAGCATATTGAGTAAAAAATGTCTTAGCCCTTGTTTGAGTCCTATTTTTCCAGCAAAATATATTCTTTAATAGTGATTTGACACCATTTCAAACACACATTCTTCAATAAAATAATATTATACGCAAATAAAAAACATTTTCTTATTTTTTAACTACACATTTTCAATCAATACACTATTCAAAAATTCATTTTCTTATCTAAAATGTGGCTCAAACAAGGGCTAAATATAAATTCAGTTCTTTTTGTAGTTCAACTCGATAATCTCGTCAAACCCAACTTCAATCTGATCAAAATCGATCTCAAATTGTTTTATTAAGAAAATGCAGGTTCAAGTTTCACTTACATTTGGATTACTTTTAGTAATTCCACTGTATCACGTGCAATTAATATTTCTTCCAATTACTCACTCGTGATAATAATGACACTGCATTTTTGGCCAAACATGCGGATAAAACATCGAAGAACGTTTTCACATTAAAGAGGTAAGAATCACATTGCTGTGGTACAAGTAGAGTCGTACAAAAAGTATGAAATATCATGATGGCACATCTCTCTCAAATTAAATTAGAGTCTATTTGATTGTAAAGATAAAAAAGGCAAATCAATTACATGTAAGTTGGAAAAGAAAAAATCACCAAAACCATAGAAATGCATTTTCCATGAAATTGGCTAAAAACATGCTTTAAGTGTTTAGTTTTCACATTAAAGAGGTAAGAATCACATTGCTGTGGTACAAGTAGAGTCGTACAAAAAGTATGAAATATCATGATGGCACATATCCCTCAAATTAAATTAGAGTCTATTTGATTGTAAAGATAAAAAAGGCAAATCAATTACATGTAAGTTGGAAAAGAAAAAATCACCAAAACCATAGAAATGCATTTTCCATGAAATTGGCTAAAAACATGCTTTAAGTGTTTGTACATTGAAATTCGAACTCCATTTTCACTTTCGTATCAAACAGTCAAAGTAAAAAACGAATTCCTCGGATGTGACATTTTCCATGGAGTTCACTCCAATCCAACGAACCCTTAGAGGGAGAAACAGTTCATAAACTCAGTTTTGTTCTCCACATCTCCCCAATGACCTTTCTCGGAGTTGGATCATAGGGTCCTTTGTCTCGTTGCCCGGATGTAAAATACAGCATACCATTCCAAAACCCAACTAGGGTGGTTTTCACACGATATGGAAGTTTTCCAACCACTGACCACTTCTGTCAACGTCAAAACCAAGAATTGTAGGTAAACAAGAAATGGTGATGATTCGAGCTTAAGAAGAGATTCAATTAATATCTGATGACCCAAGTTTAAGAAGAGACGCATTTTAATATCACCATTACAACAAAGTCGCCTATGGATTATATAAAGCAAAGTAAATATTACATCCTATTTGTACGATTTCTGCAAGTTAAACAATGTAATGCCAGGAGCACGTAAACATCGCCTTGCTGTATACTGAAGCAAAAACCAAATGACCACAGCCATCAAAAGTCTACATATTGGGTCATTTCTCATTCTCAAAATTCTTATCTTGTTCCACACCTCACAAGAATGACTGTAGGAGTCTAAAACTTAAATTGTCTTCTAAAGGATGACAAAATTGCCTATCTTAAGAAAATATGCATGAAACAGGAAACCCTACTCCATTTTCTGAAAAATGCAAAAACTTATTAACTGTGCACCAAAAGATTAAGGATTCCCACGAAGATCACTAAAGCATCCATACGAACCATATGCCTGTCAGATTCAATCAATAAAAGAAATTTTAGAGCTAAGAGAAACTATTAGGGATATATTTCGATTTAATGGCTCAAAACTAAGCAAAGGAACATCAATTAAGTAAATGCTTTCAAGCTCAATAATAGTATTTAATCTGTGAAAATATTTTTGATGCTTAAACCTTCTTTCGGCAAACAAATTTATAAATGATTTATAAGTTTGTCAAAATCAAAGAGTAATTTCAACCAGACGTTCATAACTACTACTCATTATTATCTACACAGTTCGTGAGACTCATTACTACCACTCTTACTATTCCTGTTTCTAAACCATTTATAAATTTGCCAAACAAAGACTAAATATTTTTCACAAGACAAGAAGACAATACCTGCGTGTCTAACTGAAACTTGAGAATTTCTCCCACAAGTGTCATCTTTTTTGTCACAGGATGCTTATCTGTCGTGCCTCCGACTATAACGATTGAGTTGTTGACGATTACCCAAGCAAACTCAATATGAGAGTCGGGCTTCGGCATAGGAGGAAGCACCTTCCACTTCATATCATCATCTAGCATGTAGACATCATCATACACAACCTGCACAAAATAATCAAATATGTACCTCAAAATGACACGACCGTGATGAATCTCAGCGTGTAAGCCCACTCTCTATTTACTTCCAAGATCTTGTTACATTTTAATGCTTGTTCTCTTCTTCCATTTTCTTTATGTTGGTTGTTAATGGCGGGCTAACACTGCCACCTTTTGAAAACAACAGTAAGAAGAGTACCTAATTGGTATGAAGTGTAGGATTGGTTTCGTATAGTATTGGTGACAGAGTAAAAGTACATTATCAAACCACCATTGAAAACACACCTGTTTAGCATGCTGGCTAAGCTTAAAATGTGCTTAAACAAGCTCATAATATGTTTCGCTCTAGATCTGAATCATTGTATATGCAAGGACATGCTTTGTTTCTTTGTTCCAAAGTAAAGGTGAATCAGAAACGAGAACTCTACTAGCATCATCAACTGATAAATCCTCACAATGTACATTCAAATACTTTTTTTGTGAAAAAAAGTGGAACCAAAATTACCTCATTCCGACGGGAGCATTTAAAAATGGGGGATCCAGGTTTAGCCATAAAATCACCCTCTTGCCCGCCAATAACGTACAATCGATCATTAACCACAACACAAGCCCTGCATGGTTAAGCACTAAGAAGCTTGAAAGAATGATAATTATGCTTAAAAACCAAAATACTCAATTTGAACAATCATTATCCTAAGTTGAAGCAAAACAACAATTCCAACAAAAGAAAAAAATATATATAAGAATTATTTTCCTCAAGAATATTTTTGCAATGCTTTGACATGCATGTAATTTCAAGGGATGACCCAAAGGAATCTTGGATATTAATGGTTCATAGACTAGTTCAGATGTTTTGACAGTTTTTTCTCTTCTTGATAACCAACAATTTATTCTCACGTGGTATTACCTGGCCAAGATCAAAGCATCAGACTATTAGGAGTAACTGCTTCAGGAATTAGCTAGGAATTTTATGATGAAACCAAGAATATGTAATTGATTTCATTAGTTTTAAGTATTGTGTGAGTGATACACACAGACAAAATATCTTAATATACTAAATGCATAAACAAATCTTGTGTACAAAAATAGGTTTTTTTCCATGTTCACTGAAAAATGTGGTCTGCTCCTCAACCCAATAAAAAAAAAAAAAAATACACAAAGGAAAGCAAAGATGCTGTGGGATACATACATAAGTCAAGGTATGGATTTTATAATTCTTCATAATATAATTAATACAAAGAAGGAGCATCGAGAAAACCTATGAGGTCCACCACGGGGTATGGGGATCTCGGTCTGCCATTCCTTCTCTAAAGCTTTCCCATCTTTCACAGCAATACTCCAATGCTCTAAGGCAGGTGTATGTCTATTCTCTTTGCTGCCACCCATCACATGGAGTCTTCCTCTCCAAAGTTGGGTTGCAGGTGCATACCTGAAAGAACCACAGTAACTTCTTTTACTCAAATTTGAACTTCTTTCCTGCATTATTCAACTCTTAGTCGATAGTACATTATTGTATTCATGCAGTAAAACTTTCACCTCCTTCAGTTTAATGAAAGGACACAATAGGGGTCAAGAAAACCTGCTATTGAGATGCAATAACGTATTATTGGACAAACAAAGATAAAATCCACAAAATCTTCTTTGAATGTAAGGATTAACAATTTCATTTCCACAAAAGAACAGAAAAATGCCATTTTTATCGATAAATTACACAAAGGTCTTGCAGAACAAATAGATTATCACTGAAATAAAAGGAGGGCCAATAGACAGCTTCACCGAAAATACAGAACTGGCAGCTACTACATGCATTATAACCACGTAATGCTTGCTACCTGGGGACTGGTAAAGGAGGCATATCCCGCCATTGCTTTGTCTCTGTGTCCAGTACAAATGTATGTGCTGTGGGCCCTCTACATTGAGGACCATACTGTCCAGTAACTACATAAATATATCTCCCATCAGTTACCATTCCTAAATGTGAATGTGCCATTTCTTTTGGCATATCAAACCTTCCTCCCCATGTGTTATCCATAAAATTGTAAATGTCAACATGTGAATGGACCTTCAAGAAAACAAAACCATTTAAGGCCCACAAGTTTGAATTTATCAATTCATAATATGTAGACATAGGTAAAGAACTGAGAAATAATGGATATAAGTAATACTGTAAAATGATAGTCTGTTGGGACAGGTAATAATAGCTCATATCAGGATATAAACCCATTCAAGGATTCTCATGTTTCATTTAAAGGGTGTTTGAGTTTCATTTTCATGTAAAAATGCATTTTAGAATAGTAAAATTATGGGAAATGTATGGTGGAAAAATGAGGAAAAGTTTTTTATTTACGTGTAATATTATTTTAATAAAGAATGTGTGGTTGAAAAGAAAAGAGAAAAAAATGCATTTTGAAAAAAATGAGTACCAAACGGGTCCTTAGTGACAAGCTGAGGTATAATAATTGTTCCACGGGTATATATCTTAAAATTAGAGTCAATCCGTAAAGTTTTAAGCTTGCTCGCTCACCCAAATAATTTGTAGGATAAATTTGTTCCATAGTTTATCATCTCTACTATAGCAAATTGAGTTTCTAGGAGTTTGCATTAGGTAGCTTTGTAACTTGGTAGATGAATGACATTGCGCTAAATGATAATTAACTTTGTGAAAGTAATCACACAAGAAAATTGGTAAAAGCAATCATGTAGAATCGGTAATCCATCAAAGATAGTTAAACATAAGTTAGGCAGGGAATAAACTAATCAAAACATAAGAGGCGAGGTCAAAATCCTGACATCATTGATGGTTCCATATCCAGCAAATACATATAGAAGATCTTTTATCTGTATTGCTGCACCGTCAAGACGAGGCACAGGTGCTGGTGCCATCTTCTCCCATTTTAACTGTGGGCCAGGCAAATCAGCAAAAGTTGCTGATAGGACTCTCTCATGAACGCCATCCTTTTTGTCTTGCTTACCTGTCCCCTGTAACAGAGAGGATACATATCAGCTATTAAGTTTCAAGTCAAGGATGGTAAAACACTCAAGATAATCCGTTCATATGATTCCAATTCAAGATTACAACTGGATGTATATCTCTAAACGTGGTTCTAGCCTTTTATATGTAAGAATGTGACCACAATATCGAAACTAGAAAATTAGATCAAAAAGATGTTTAAAAGGAATGTATTAAATGAGTAAAACAATAAGCTCCAATATCTTAATGATTTAGGATGATTTCTTCATTATTACTATTATCATTATGCAATGTTGCCTCATTAATGTGTTTAAGAGCATCACAGTACTATTCTAACTCCAAGCTCTTTTCCTCTGGCATAAAATTAATAATTAGATAAATATGCTGCTCGAAAAATCCTAAAGAAAACTCAAACTTAATGAAGCTAACAAAAATCAAATATAATACACACATCAACTGTTAGAATTGAGTAAATAACATAAATACTCAATTTCTTTTCATTTATCTAAACGCATTCGGTT
>NW_019262606.1:0-1305 GCF_002742605.1 Olea europaea var. sylvestris | reverse complement strand
CAATCAATTTAGCTTAGAGTTGTTTGCTGATGCTTTGCTATCACTCTGGTTGATGCTTTCATTAGGATTTTCCTCTAGTGGATCGAAACATATTGGCTTCTTGTGGCACAAATTTGAGCTCAATATCATAGGACACATCGATGGTGACGTTGAAGAAGATTTGAATCGGTTTGTTGCACTTTAAGAGTTTATTTTTCGCATTGTAGTTGTAATAATTATTGTTATTCTAACTCTACAAATGGTACCAGAGTTAGGTTAGTAATAAGAAGTGTTAAATCTAAACGTCGGATTGGAGGTTGAAGTGATTCGATTTTGTTTGACAACAAGTATACCAGAGACTTTAAATCTATATTTCAAAGGATCTACGCACCTGGGGGACAAATAGAGATCATATCCTGACTTTACTAGCAGAACATTTCGGTTTGGTGTGTGAAGTCAGTGGTAGCGACGATGGATCAAATGTATCGGTGAAGTGGAGGTGCATGAAGAACAAGTGTCATGGAAGAACAGGTGCATGAGAGCCCTTGACGTGGAATCTACTGATAGTAAAAAAATACAGTTTGTTCCTTGATGAATATCTAACCTTTTGGAGATGTTTGTTTTTCAATTGGTGCAACCGTTGCTCAAGGAAATGGCAATGAATAACAAAGAAAAATTCGTTGTGGGTATCCAAGAATATTTGTTGGAGAACAAGTCTACTTAGTTACTCTCTTTTATTTTGTTTGCCAACTCCAAATGAAATCAAGTGAAGACATTCAATTACAGAATCAAGACATTTGAATTTAAAATTTAAACCATCATACTATAATGGAGAGTGAAAGAGGCAAGTCTAGTATAGAGAAATTGATCACAAAATTCTTCGTTACCAAGCTCTCTAGTCAAATTAAAATGTGCCATGTGGTTAAGTGATCTACCTCACAAATCTTCACTTTGGATCACATTTAATGCACTATTAATTTTTGTAGTTACAAGTGTTAGCACTTAGCCCCCATTATTTGAATTTATAATGGGAGGAATAGTATTTTTTTGAAAAATGGTTGGTTGTAAAAGAATGAAAAGTTTTCGATTTGCGTGAACCATTATTTTATTGAAAATTGTATGGTTGAAGATAGGAGAGAGAAAAATTTAAATTAGATTGATGAGCTTTAAAGAGGGCCAAACGGGGGCTTAGTGTTGTCTTATTTCATCATTGCTCACATCAGCTCAGTTCCTGCACAACAATTAACTATTATCAATATTGATAAACAATTTTTGAACTTACCAACAAGAAGTACTTTAGCTTCACCATGGATTATCATTAGTTGC
>NW_019262605.1:22782-23877 GCF_002742605.1 Olea europaea var. sylvestris | reverse complement strand
CTATGTCTTTCATCTCAAATTTATCACTTAATTTTGCTTTTATATTATTTATCCACTTAGAAGAAGAACCAATCAAGAGCATGTCGTCCACATAGAGCAACAAAAACATATAATTATTATCAATCTCAATGTGTTGAAAATACAAACAATGATCAAATTTACTTCTTTGGAACCCTATAGTGAGTATAAAGCAATCAAGCCTCTTGTACCACTGTCTAGGTGATTCTTTTAAGTCATACATGGATCTTTTTAGAAAACACGTGTAATCAGGTTTTAACTTGTCCTTAAAACCTTTGGGTTAGTTCACGAAGATTTGTTCGTCAAGCTTATCATGTAAAAAGACAGTTTTTACATCAAATTGTTCAAGCTCCCAATTAAAATGCGAAACCAAAGCAAGCATGACCCTAATAGTTGTGTACTTAACAATGGGTGAGAAAATCTTATTATAATCAATGCATTCCTTCTGTGTGTAACCCTTAGCCACTAACCTAGCCTTAAACCTTAAGGGTTTCGAGCTACTAGTACCTTCTTTAACTTTAAAAACTCATTTGCAATTGACGATTGATTTGTTCTTAGACTTAGGTACTAGCTCCCAAGTCTGATTCTTTTCTAGAGAACTCATCTCTTCATTCATCGCTTTAAGTCACTCCTTAGATTGATCACTACCTATCGCCTCTTCAAAAGTTTTTGGCTCTCTATCGACTAGTTATTCATAACTAACATGGGCGAAAGTTAACTCAGACTCAAAACCGAACCTTCTAGGTTCTCTCGTTTGTCTCCTCTCTCTATCCCTAACTAGATTATAATTAGCTAAGGGATTTTCTTCCTCAGGATGTTCTTCTATCACTACTTCGTTACCGTTCTCCATATCAGGTTCCTAAACCTGAATCTCTACCTCATTAGGAGTAGTAGGGACATGTATACTATGTTTTTCTAACTTCACCTTAAACTGATCTCTCTCCCCACCTGGTTCAGTTTCACTCATAGGTTCTATTTTCTGTTTAATACACGGTATCATTCTCGTTAAATGTGACATCCTTACTCACGATGATCTTAACCCCCTTTTGACTTTTATCCCATAACCTATATCCTTTA
>NW_019262605.1:11045-14341 GCF_002742605.1 Olea europaea var. sylvestris | reverse complement strand
TTCAATCTTCATACAGGTGAAAATACAATTATATACATGTGCATACACACGTGTGGGACTATGGGCATTGAAATGATAAACTAGAATATTTTTCAATTGAAATGCAATGGCTAATGATGCCATGCAATTATAATTGAATTCACAAATGATAGCAGTAAAATTAAAATCTTAATACCTTAACCAATGATGCAGGATCAAATTGGAGAGGAGACGCCAGATATAATCTTAATACCTATATATATATATATATAATAAAGTGAATTATCATACGCATCTTTCATGTAGAAAGATGAATAAGTCCATTTATTTAGTTCTATATTCCTTGGACTTATTCTATATACTCACTTAGATATATAGATACTTATTTCTATACTAAGAATTTGAAATTTAATTAATTAACAATAATTACAATGGAATGCCAATCCTTAGGCTTTATTTGTAAAGTCTCTATTCCTTGATAATCAAAGCCCAAAGATCTATGAATGAGCCATGCTTGACTAGCCAAGCAGAAAAACGATCCTGCATCTTTTTTATTTCCCACGTTTTTAGTTAGAATATTTCACATTCTCGATCAAATTTATGAAGATTCACCCAATACTTGTTATTCTGTACAATACAAAGGAATCTTGTCTAATTCACTAATTCGTGAGAAGATATATATATATATATAGAGGAAGGTTTAATACTCCTAATTTAGTTATGTTTAGTAAGCATACAATATGTTAACTAAATAATTAGGTACCTAATCTTGCTCTATTAACTTATTTAGCAATAAACATGATTGACTGGCTTACTAAATTTCCATTATAAAAATCCTAGTTATTAAAAATTTGTTTAACAAAAGAAATCTTCCAATTCGATTTTTAATCAATCTATAAACAAGACTAACCATAAGTACAATATACATTATATAATTATTTGAGCTTAGTAAAATTATAAACATATCATATATATATATATATAAGCTTAGAACTTCTAGGCATGTCGATCAAGATACATTCCATTGCAACAAAATAGTCAAGACGGAGCTAATTATGATGATTAAAAGTAAATATAATATCAATGCAACTAATTAAGATAGACATGGTAATCAAAAGTATTAATAACGCAACATTAAGAACTTACTATTAAAAACACATACAAGAAATTTTTAAGAAGTAAGGGTTTACAATTTTTTATTTATTTCTTTTAATCATCTTTAAAAAATTTTGATAGAAAGTCAACATATACAAATTCATTAACATGTTATAGAATATCACGTTTATGAGTGCAAACATTTCAAAATTATGTGACACAGGATAATAAAAATCTTAAATGCTAACCATACATTTAAATTGAATAAATTCTTTTAAACTTTAAGCCACTATCTTATTAATAGAATTGTAGTAAGAAGGTTGAATGGGGAAAAATACATGAAGATGGAAAATAGAGAATAATTATAAGATTTTCTATAAGATAGAGTAAGGTTTATTTTGCTACAAAAACATATAATTCAATGTGAAGGTCAAAGAAGTCTTGGGATTTAAATCGCAATTTCAAGATAACTATCCATATATTTTTTATTATTATTTTTTTCAGAAGAAAATGTAAGATCAATTTAGAACTAATTAAGTTACAACGGTTAAATCAATTTTCTGGGAAGTTTGTCCATCCACTTTCCATAATCAACTAAAAACATCACATTCCCTAATTAATTAAAATAAAATAAAAAAATTTCAGTCGAGACAAAGTTTTCTCCGTTCAAACAATATAGTAATTAGTTTCAAAAAAATACACATGCATAACTTAACTTTTAGTAATTTTTTTTTATTTGTTAATATTGAAATAAATACTTAAAACTACATCTTGAAAATTGTTAAACTTTTCTCGTCGTCGTTGTTATTGTTGTTATTTCAACCATAAACTATAAATTTGAGATAACCACAAAGTCAGTTATAATTAAATGATTAATTTAGGAATATACTGTAAATTTTTTTAGTAATAATGTACTCAAACTAAAAATGTGATGCATGATTGTACTCAGACTAAAAATGTAGCATGCATGCATCACATTTAGAAGTAACATTAGGCTATGTTAGGATCCAAAGACATAGTTCAATTCCTTCAAGGCATAAACTAAGAATACATCTCAATTGAATTTTAATATTCTTGAACCAGTGAAACTTGTTCAATGAAAAGATCAATCTTCAATACCTCTATTAAGAAATCAATTAAGCCACATAAGTCTTCTGGTTGTAATCAGAGGGATAGAGGGCTAGACGTTTATGCCCACAAAGCCGAAAATATTGGGTATATTTGGAAATTTAGATACCACTTTCTCTTAAGACGATAACCTCTACTTGATACATCGAAAGCCAGACCACTTAATTAAGGTCATAATCATCCAACCCTACAAGTCTACTCAAAACTATTTCATATCATTATGATTATCGAATAACCTAATTAACTTTAAATTAAGTTCGTTACAACTTCAAAGGGTGACACATTAAATGGGCATCAAGTGTGTAAGTAGGATCTCTGATTTCTTGGAAAATATTGGATTCATATTTGAATATATTACTCTATTATTATAGGGATGTCTATTGTCCAAGTGGTATTTTCCAACCTCGCAGGAGAGATTCGTACTTTATTTATTTTTGTTTTCGTGTGTGTGAAAAAACACGTAGTAGATGATTTACTGAAATACAAGAAAACTTAACTTTTTAGTGCTACGACAACTTGAATCTAATAACAGTCATCAATTTCAAAAATGAAATTCAATCTTACTAGATGATTCCAAAAGGACTCCTTGTGGAACGACTTAATACATTTTTCTTTAAAAATTAGTTAATTTTTTTGAAGTCTATAGAATCGATTTTCAAACACTTGGCTCTGATGCCAAATTGTAAAATCTTAAATGCAGAAAGATAATTAGATTTTTCCTCTGATGTAATAAATATCAATGACCTTATTTATGAAAAATAATTGTGCTAAATAAGAGTATAAGTAAATTAATTTATATGTTAGCATAAGTTCATGTCACCACAAGTTGTTGTATCAAATCATCTTGCCTTCGTCATTTGAAAAATGGAGAGAGATAACATGGAATAAGCAACAATCAGTAAATAACATGTGTTCACTTTTATTTCATTTCTTTAAAAACCTTAACATTTGACATCCTGAGCTCACTAACTATATCGTCTAATCAATCAGAGTGCAGCGAGCCATGTTATTTGGAACTTGATCAAATCTATCGATAATACTGCAAGACAGTTAACATTAATATTAACATCGAACATTAATCATTAAATATTGAT
>NW_019262605.1:0-1716 GCF_002742605.1 Olea europaea var. sylvestris | reverse complement strand
GTGTTGCATATGTATTAGCCAGTTGTCGATGAACTTGGTGTTAATATATGGCTTTGTGTGAACATGAGTTTTTTAAAAGATTTGTGTGTTATATTATATCTTCATTGCATGATTACTTGCTCTCAATTGACTACTGTGAATATTTGTTTATGCTCGAGTGTTCTTAACCTTAGCCCAAGTGAGTACATGGAGCATGTATGAAATGTGTTTCGAGTTTGAAAGATGAGGTAAGGGTTGTGATTCCATTTTTATTAGCTACCTTGATTATGCAAGTAATAACTATATGTTTTGATTGCTTGCAAGTTTATTGGGTACCACGGTGGAGATTTGTTGGATTTTGATACCAAATAAATCTAGGCTATGATGTTAACGTTGGAATATATATTTCATAGGCCTAGGCCGATGAGTGAAATAAGAATAACAACCAAGTTCAAAAGCTCTATCCAATCCAATTATATTCCGTCTTGGATGTCTTTGAATCTTGGCCCATGTAGCTTTGTTATTGGTCCAATTAAAACCCTAACCAAACCCTATTTATATGGTTTAAATCCTAGTCATTTTGTGTATGATTTCTGTGTCAGAAAAGAGGAGAAAAATGGCTGCCCTTTGGAGAGAAATCCAGCCACCTTTGTGGTGCCAAAATCGGTGATAAACTTTGTATTTTTGGTCTCTTTCTTGCCTTCCTTTGTGGTGTTTTCTTCTTGCCTTCGTGGTTATAAATCATCACCATTATTTTGTCCTTTGTAGGTAAGATTGAGAAGCAACCTAGGTGAATATATAGGTTGTGGATTGGAGCCGGTTGGATTGATTGTTTAGTAGAGAAAGGTAACGTTGGACTGAACCCGAAAAATGCCGTTTTGATGATCCTTCGAGCAAGCTTCCGTGACAGGAGGAACACTCACAATAGTAGAATTTGCTTTGAAATCCACCTTGCGAGCCACCACTATGAGGCATCATAGGGAAATAGGTGTATGGAAGATTTTAGGACTTCAAATCACTAAGTATATGGTCCAAGCCATCGACAAAATTCTAGCTGGAAGCAGATTGGCTTAAGATAATCAAAAGAGTTATGTTGATTATACAAGCAATGATCTAGAACTTGAAGTTCGTGACTAAGTATGCCTAGAAATAGCATGGATAAATGTAGTTTTACATTTTGCCTAGAAGCTTAAAGTTAGTCTAAGATATGTAGGTTGTTTTGAGATATTGAGACTAATGATAAACATGGCATAGGAATTAGGTTTGCCACCCTAACTTTTAGAGGCCTGTAACCTATTTTATGTATCTTCGCTTTGAAAGTAGATGTCAAATATGAGGACGGCAGTTAGTTTTCTTATAAGGGAGACAAAAATAGAATCTTAAAATAGACTCGATAAATGGGTAGAAAAAGAAGTCTCCTATCTATGTTGTCCTTAAGCACAACTACTTGGCAAAGTTGACCGTTGTATAAGCATTCTGAAGTTCGGAGTTGAATTTTTCTAAGGGATGTCGGGAGTGAGTTATCATTGCAGATCCTTCAGAGATCAAGACCTAAGTCCGGGAGGCCGAGTTTTGAACAATAGTAACCAAGATGTACGTGTATCCATACATCTCCATGATAGAGGCACATAGAATATCCAGAGCCGGTCCTGACAATTTGGAGGCCCTAAGCCCGTCGGCAATCTTGAGGCCCCATACTTTGTTTTACTACACGTATAACAATATTTAAATAAAAAA
>NW_019262604.1:0-23921 GCF_002742605.1 Olea europaea var. sylvestris | reverse complement strand
GTCATTTTTCGCGACTGTGTCGAAATTGGCTAAAATTTGACAGGTTGATCGGAAACAAAAACAGCGTCGTGGGCAATTTCGTCTTTTTTTCCAATGGTGACGGAATGGGCTCAAATTTGACAGGCTGATCGGGAACAAAAATCGCGCCTGGGGCAATTTCGTCATTTTTTCCAATGGTGTCGGAATGGGCTCAAATTTGACAGGCTGATCGGGAACAAAAACCGCGCCGGGGGCAATTTCGTCATTTTTCTCGACTGTGTTAATATGGGCCGAAATTTGACCAGTTGATCGGAAACAAAAATCGCACCGGGGGCAATTTCATCATTTTTTCAAGTGGTGTCGGAATGGACTCGAATTTGACAGGCTGATCGGGAACAAAAACTGCGAGGGGGGCAATTTCGTCATTTTTCACGACTTTGTCGGAATTTGCTAAAATTTGACAGGTTGATCGGAAACAAAAACCGCGCAGGGGCAATTTCGTCATTTTTCGCGCCTGTTTCGGAATTGACTAAAATTTGACTAGTTGATCGGAAACAAAAACCGCGCAAGGGGCAATTTCGTCATTTTTCGCTACTGTGTCGGAATTGGCTAAATTTTGACAGGTTGATCTGAAACAAAAATCGCGCCGGGGGCAATTTCGTCATTTTTTGCGACTGTGTCGGAATGGGCTAAAATTTGACTGGTTGATCGAAAACAAAAACTGCTTTCCGGGAGCAATTTCGTCATTTTTCGCGACTGTGTCGGAATGGGCTAAAATTTGACGGTTTGATCGGAAACGAAAACCACGCCGTGGGCAATTTCCTCATTTTTTCCAATGGTGTCGAAACGGGCTAAAATTTGATAGGCTGATCGGGAACAAAAATCGCGTCGGGGGCAATTTCATCGTTTTTCGCGACTGTGTCAATATGGGCTGAAATTAGGCAGGTTAAACGGAAATAAAAATCGCGCTACGTGCAATTTCGTCATTTTTCGCAACTTTGTCGGAATTGGCTAAAATTTGACTGGTTGATTGGAAACAAAAACCGTGCCAGAGGCAATTTCGTCATTTTTCGCGAATGTGTCGGAATGGGCTAAAATTTGACGGGTTGATCGGAAACAAAAATCGCGCCGGGGGCAATTTCGTCATTTTTCGCGACTGTGTCGGAATGGGCTAAAGTTTGACAGGTTGATCGGAAACAAAAATCGCGTCGGGGGCAATTTCGTCATTTTTTCAAGTGGTGTCGGAATGGGCTCGAGTTTGACAGGCTGATTGGGAACAAAAATTGCGAGGAGGGCAATTCCGTCATTTTTCGCGACTGTGTTGAAATTGGCTAAAATTTGACAGGTTGATCGGAAACAAAAACAGCGTCGTGGGCAATTTTGTCGTTTTTTCCAATGGTGTCGGAATGGGCTCAAATTTGACAGGCTGACCGGGAACAAAAATCGCACCGGGGGCAATTTCTTCATTTTTCTCGACTACGTCAATATGGGCTGAAATTTGACCAGTTGATCGGAAACAAAAATCGTACCAGGGGTAATTTCGCCATTTTTTCAAGTGGTGTCGGAATGGGCTCGAATTTGATAGGCTGATCGGGAACAAAAACTGCGAGGGGGCAATTTCGTCATTTTTCGCGACTATGTCGGAATTGGCAAAAATTTGACAGGTTGATCGGAAACAAAAACCGCGCAGGGGCAATTTCGTCATTTTTCGAGACGGTGTCGGAATGGGCTGAAATTTGGCAGGTTGATCGAAAATAAAAATCAAACCAGAGGCAATTTCGTCATTTTTCGCGCCTGTTTCGAAATTGACTAAAATTTGACTAGTTGATCGGAAAAAAAAATTTCGCCAGGGGCAATTTCGTCATTTTTCGCTACTGTGTCGGAATTGGCTAAATTTTGAGAGGTTGATCTGAACCAAAAATCGCGCCGGGGGCAATTTCGTCATTTTTCGTGACTGTGTCGGAATGGGCTAAAATTTGATAGGTTGATCGGAAATAAAAACTGCTTTCCTAGGGCAATTTCATCATTTTTCGCGACTGTGTCGGAATGGGCTAAAATTTGACGGTCTGATCGGAAATAAAAATCGCGCCGGGGGCAATTTCGTCATTTTTTCCAATGGTGTCGGAACGGGCTCAAATTTGACAGGCTGATTGGGAACAAAAATCGTGTCGTGGGCAATTTCGTCGTTTTTCATGACCGTGTCAATATGGGCTGAAATTAGGCAGGTTGAACGGAAACAAAAATCGAGCAAGGGCAATTTCGTTATTTTTCTCTACGGTGTCGGAATGGGCTGAAATTTGGCTGGTTGATCGGAAATAAAAATCACGCCGGAAGCAATTTCGTCATTTTTCGCGACTGTTTTGGAATTGACTAAAATTTGACTGGTTCATCGGAACAAAAATTGAGCCGGGGGCAATTCGTCATTTTTCGCGACTGTGTTGGAATTGGCTAAATTTTGACAGGTTGATCTGAACCAAAAATCGCGCTGGGGGCAATTTCGTCATTTTTCGCGACAGTGTCGGAATGGACGAAAATTTGACAGGTTGATCGAAAACATAAATCGCGCCAGGGGTAATTTCTTCATTTTTCGCGACGGTGTCGGAAAGGGCTCAAATTTAACAGGTTGATCGGAAACAAAAATCGCGCCAGGGGCAATTTCGTCATTTTTCGCGATGGTGTCGGAATGGGCTAAAATTTGACAGGTTGATCGAAAACAAAAACCGCGCCACGGTCAATTTCGTAATTTTTCGCGACGGTGCTGGAATGGGCTCAAACTTGACTGGTTGATCGGAAACAAAAATCGCGCCGGGGGCAATTTCGTCATTCATTCCGACACCGTCAATATGGGCTGAAATTTGGCAGGTTGATCGGAAATAAAAATCAACCCTTGGGCAATTTCGTCATTTTTCGCGACTGTGTCGAAATTGGCTAAAATTTGACGGGTTGATCGAAAACAAAAATCGCGTCGTTGGCAATTTCGTCATTTTTTCCAATGGTGTCGGAATGGGCTCAAATTTGACAGGCTGATTGGGAACAAAAATCGCGCCGGGGGCAATTTCGTCATTTTTCTCGACTGTGTCAATATGGGCTGAAATTTGACCAGTTGATCGGAAACAAAAATCGCGTCGGGGGCAATTTCGTCATTTTTTTAAGTGGTGTCGGAATGGGCTCGAATTTGACAGGCTGATCGGGAACAAAAACTGCGAGGGGGGCAATTTCGTCATTTTTCGCGACTGTGTCGGAATTGTCTAAAATTTGACAGGTTGATCGGAAACAAAAACCGCGAATGGGTAATTTCGTCATTTTTCGCGACGGTGTCGGAATGGGCTAAAATTTGGCAGGTTGATCGGAAATAAAAATCACGCCAGAGGCAATTTCGTCATTTTTCGCGCCTGTTTCGGAATTGACTAAAATTTGACTAGTTGATCGGAAACAAAAATCGCGCCAGGGGCAATTTCGTCATTTTTCGCTACTGTGTTGGAATTGGCTAAATTTTGACAGGTTGATCTGAACCAAAAACCGCGCCGGGGGCAATTTCGTCATTTTTCGCGACTGTGTCATTATGGGCTGAAATTTGGCCGGTTGATCGGAAATAAAAATCGCGCCGGGGGCAATTTCGTCATTTTTCGCGACTGGGCCGAAATTGGTTAAAATTTGACAGGCTGATCAAAAACAAAAACAGCGCCGCGGGCAATTTCGTCATTTTTTCCAACCGTGTCGGAATGGGCTCAAATTTGACAAGCTGATCGGGAACAAAAATCGCGCCAGGGGCAATTTCGTCATTTTTCCCAACGTGTTGGAATGAGCTGAAATTTGGCAGGTTGATTGGAAACAAAAATCGCGTCGGGGGCAATTTCGTCATTTTTTCCAATGGTGTCAGAATGGGCTCAAATTTGATAGGCGGATCGGGAACAAATATCGCGACGGGGGCAATTTCGTCATTTTTCACGACTGTGTCAATATGGGCTGAAATTTGGCAGGTTGATCGGAAATAAAAACCGCGCCAGGGGTAATTTCGTCATTTTTCGCGACTGTGTCGGAATTGGCTAAATTTTGACAGGTTGATCGGAAACAAGAACCGCGCCGGGGGCAATTTCGTCATTTTTCGCGACTGTGTCAATATGGGCTGAAATTTGGCAGATTGATCGGGAACAAAAATCGCGCCGGGGCAATTTCCTCATTTTTCGGGACAGTGTCGAAATTGGATAAAATTTGACAGGTCGATCTAAAGCAAAAACAGCGTCGTGGGCAATCTCGTCACTTTTCGCGCCCGTTTCGGAATTGACTAAAATTTAACTAGTTGATCGGAAACAAAAATCGCGGCAAGGGCAATTTCGTCATTTTTCGCGACGGTGTCGGAATGGGCTAAAATTTGGTAGATTGATCGGAAATAAAAATCACGCCAGAGCCAATTTTGTCATTTTTCGCGCCTGTTTCGGAATTGACTAAAATTTTACTAATTGATCGGAAAGAAAAACAGCGCCGTGGGCAATTTCGTCATTTTTTCCAATGGCGTCGAAATGGGCAGAAATTTGACAAATTGATCGGAAATAAAAATCACGCCGGAGGCAATTTCCTCATTTTTGGCGACTGTGTCGGAATGGCCTAAAATTTGACTGGTTGATCGGAAACAAAAACAGCGCCGGGGGCAATTTAGTCATTTTTTCCAATGGTGTCGGAATGGGCTCAAATTTGATAGGCTGATCGAGAACAAAAATCGCGCCTGGGGCAATCTCGTCATTTTTCGTAACTGCGTCAATATGGGCTGAAATTTGGCAGGTTGATTGGAAATAAAAACCGCGCCAGGGGCAATTTCGTCATTTTTCGCGACTGTGTCGGAATTGGCTAAACTTCGACTGGTTGATCAGAACCAAAAATCGCGCCTTGGGCCATTACGTCATTTTTCGCGACTGTGTCGGAATGTGCTTAAATTTGGCAGGTTGACCGGAAATAAAAATCGCGCCAGGGGCAATTTCGTCATCTTTCGCGACTGTGTCGGAATGGGCTAAAATTTGACTGGTTGAAAGGAAACAAAAATCGCGACGGGGGCAATTTCATCATTTTTTCCAATGGTGTCGGAATGGGCTCAAATTTGACAGGCTGATCGGGAATAAAAACCGTGTCGAGGGCAATTTCGTCATTTTTCGCGACTATGTCAATATGGGCTGAAATTTGGCAGGTTGATCGGGAACAAAAATCGCGCCGAGGGCAATTTCGTCATTTTTCGCTAGTGTGTCGGAATTGGCTAAATTTTGACAGGTTGATCTAAACCAAAAATCGCGTCGGGTGCAATTTTGTCATTTTTTCAAGTGGTGTCGGAATGGGCTCGAATTTGACAGGCTGATCGGGAACAAAAACTACGAGGGGGGCAATTTCGTCATTTTTTGCGACAGTGTCGGAATTGGCTAAAATTGGACAGGTTGATCGTAAACAAAAACCGCGTGGGGCAATTTCGTCATTTTTCGCGACGGTGTCGGAATGGGCTAAAATTTGGTAGATTGATCGGAAATAAAAATCACGCCAGAGCCAATTTGGTCATTTTTCGCGCCTGTTTCGGAATTGACTAAAATTTAACTAGTTGATCGGAAAGAAAAACAGCGCCGTGGGCAATTTCGTCATTTTTTCCAATGGCGTCGAAATGGGCAGAAATTTGACAAATTGATCGGAAATAAAAATCACGCCGGAGGCAATTTCCTCATTTTTCGCGGCTGTGTCGGAAAGGCCTAAAATTTGACTGGTTGATCGGAAACAAAAACAGCGCCGGGGGCAATTTAGTCATTTTTTCCCATGGTGTCGGAATGGGCTCAAATTTGACAAGCTGATCGGGAACAAAAATCGCGTCGGGGGCAATTTAGTCATTTTTCACGACTGTGTCAATATGGGCTGAAATTTGACAGGTCGATCGGAAACAAAAATCGCGCCGGGGGCAATTTCGTCATTCTTTCAAATTGTGTCGGAATGGGATCAAATTTGACAGGCAGATCGGGAAAAAAAACCGCGCCGGGGGCAATTTCGTCATTTTTCGCGACTTGTCGGAATTGGCTAAAATTTGACTGGTTGATCGGAAATAAAAACCGAGCACGGGCAATTTCGTCATTTTTCGCGACGGTGTCAGAATGGGTTGAAATTTGGCAGGTTGATCAGAAATAAAATTCATGACGGAGGCAATTTCGTCATTTTTCGCGACTGTTTCGGAATTGACTAAAATTTTGACTGGTTGATCAGATAAAAAAATCGAGCCAGGGGCAATTCGTCATTTTTCGCGACTGTGTCGGAATTGGCTAAATTTTGACAGGTTGAACTGAACCAAAAATCGCGCGGGGGCAATTTCGTCATTTTTCGCGACGGTGTCGGAATGGGCTGAAATCTGGCAGGTTGATCGGAAATAAAAATCACGCCAGAGGCAATTTCGTCATTTTTCGCCCCTGTTTCGGAATTGACTAAAATTTGACTAGTTGATCAGAAACAAAAATCGCGCCAGGGGCAATTTTGTCATTTTTCGCTACTGTGTCGGAATTGGCTAAATTTTGACAGGTTGATCTGAACCGAAAATCGCGTCGGGAGCAATTTCGTCATTTTTCGCGACTGTGTCAATATGGGCTGAAATTTGGCAGGTTGATCGGGAACAAAAATCGCGCCGAGGGCAATTTCGTCATTTTTCGCGACTATGTCGAAATTGGCTAAAATTTGACTGGTTGATCAGAAACAAAAATAGCGCCCGGGGCAATTTCGTCATTTTTCGCGATTGTGTCGGAATGGGCTAAAATTTGACAGGTTGATCGGAAACAAAAACTGCTTTCTGGGGGTAATTTCGTCAATTTTCGCGACTATGTCGGAATGGCTAAAATTTGACGGTTTGATCGGAAACAAAAATCACGTCGGGGACAATTTCGTCATTTTTTCCAATGGTGTCGGAACGGGCTCAAATTTGACAGGCTGATCGGGAACAAAAATCGTGCCGGGGGCAATTTCGTCATTTTTCGCGACTGTGTCAATATGGGCTGAAATTAGACAGGTTGAAAGGAAATAAATATCGCGCTAGGGGCAATTTCGTCATTTTTCGCAACTTTGTCGGAATTGGCTAAAATTTGACTGGTTGATCGGAAACGAAAATCGCGCCAGAGTCAATTTCGTCATTTTTCGCGACTGTGTCGAAATTGGCTAAAATTTGATGGGTTGATCGGAAACAAAAATCGCTCAGGTGGCAATTTCGTCTTTTTTCGCGACTGTGACGGAATGGGCTAAAGTTTGACAGGTTGATCGAAAACTAAAATCACGACGGGGGCAATTTCGTAATTTTTTCCAATGGTGTCGGAATGGGCTCGAATTTGACAGGCTGATCGGGAACAAAAACTGCGAGGGGTACAATTTCGTTATTTTTCGCGACTGTGTCGGAACTGGCTAAAATTTGACAGGTTGATCGGAAACAAAACCTGAGCTGGGGCAATTTCGTCATTTTTCGCAACGGTGTCGGAATGGGCTGAAATTTGGCAGATTGATCGGAAATAAAAATCACGCCGGAGGCAATTTCGTCATTTTTCGCGACTGTTTCGGAATTGACTAAAATTTGACTGGTTGATCGGAAACAAAACCTGAGCTGGGGCAATTTCGTCATTTTTCGCGACTGTTTCGGAATTGACTAAAATTTGACTGGTTGATCGGAAACAAAAACCGAGCCAGGGGCAATTCGTCATTTTTCACGACTGTGTCGGAATTGGCTAAATTTTGACAGGTTGATCTAAACCAAAAACCGCGCCGGGGCAATTTCGTTATTTTTCGCGACTGTGTCTATATAGGCTGAAATTTGGCCGGTTGATCGGAATTAAAAATCGCGCCGGATGCAATTTCGTCATTTATCGCGACTGTGTCGAATTTGGCTAAAATTTGACAGGTTGATCGAAAACAAAAATTGCGCCGTGGGCAATTTCGTCATTTTTCCAACAGTGTCGAAATGGGCTCAAATTTGACAGGCTGATCGGGAATAAAAACCGCGTCGGGGGTAATTTCGTCATTTTTCGTAACTGTGTTGGAATGAGCTGAAATTTCGCAGGTTGATCGGAAACAAAAATCGCGCCGGGGGCAATTTCGTCATTTTTTCCAATGGTGTCGGAATGGGCTCAAATTCGACAGGCTGATAGGGAACAAAAATCGCGCCGAGGCAATTTCGTCATTTTTCGCGACTGTGTCAATATGGGCTGAAATTTGGCAGGTCGATCGGAAATAAAAGTCGCACCAGGGGCAATTTCGTCATTTTTCGCGACTGTGTCGGAATTGGCTAAATTTTGACAGGTTGATCGGAAAAAAGAACTGCTCCAGGGGCGATTTCGTCATTTTTCGTGACTGTGTCGGAATGGGCTAAAATTTGACGGTTTGATCGCAAACAAAAACCGCGCCGCGGGCAATTTCGTCATTTTTCGCGACTGTGTCAATATGGGCTGAAATTTGGCAGGTTGATCGGAAACAAAAACAGCGCCGTGGGCAATTTCGTCATTTTTTCCAATGGTGTCGGAATGTGCTCAAATTTGACAGGCTGATCGGGAACAAAAATCGCGCCGGGGGCAATTTCGTCATTTTTTCCAATGGTGTCGGAATGGGCTCAAATTTGACAAGCTGATCGGGAACAAAAATCGAGCCAGGGGCAATTTCGTCATTCTTTCAAATTGTGTCGGAATGGGCTCAAATTTGAAAGGCTGATCGGGAAAAAAAATCGCGCCGGGGGCAATTTCGTCATTTTTCGCGACTGTGTCGGAATTGGCTAAAATTTGACTGGTTAATCGGAAATAAAAACCGAGCGCGGGCAATTTCGTCATTTTTCGCGACGGTGTCAGAATGGGCTGAAATTTGGCAGGTTGATTGGAAAAAAAATTCATGACGGAGGCAATTTCGTCATTTTTCGCGACTGTTTCGGAATAGACTAAAATTTTGACTGGTTGATCAGATAAAAAAATCGAGCCAGGGGCAATTCGTCATTTTTCGCCACTGTGTCGGAATTGGCTAAATTTTGACAGGTTGATCTGAACCAAAAATCGCGCCGGGGCAATTTCGTCATTTTTCGCGACGATGTCGGAATGGGCTCAAATTTGGCAGGTTGATCGGAAATAAAAATCACGCCAGAGGCAATTTCGTCATTTTTCGCGCCTGTTTCGGAATTGACTAAAATTTGACTAGTTGATCAGAAACAAAAATCGCGCCAGGGGCAATTTTGTCATTTTTCGCTATTGTGTCGGAATTGGCTAAATTTTGACAGGTTGATCTGAACCGAAAATCGCGTCGGGAGCAATTTCGTCATTTTTCGCGACTTTGTCAATATGTGCTGAAATTTGGCAGGTTGATCGGGAACAAAAATCGCGCCGAGGGCAATTTCGTCATTTTTCGCGACTGTGTCGAAATTGGCTAAAATTTGACTGGTTGATCAGAAACAAAAATTGCGCCCGGGGCAATTTCGTCATTTTTCGCGATTGTGTCGGAATCGGCTAAAATTTGACAGGTTGATCGGAAACAAAAACTGCTTTCCGGGGGTAATTTCGTCAATTTTCGCGACTATGTCGGAATGGCTAAAATTTGACGGTTTGATCGGAAACAAAAATCGCGCCGGGGGTAATTTCGTCATTTTTTCCAATGGTGTCGGAACGGGCTCAAATTTGACAGGCTGATCGGGAACAAAAATCGTGCCAGGGGCAATTTCGTCGTTTTTCGCAACTGTGTCAATATGGGTTGAAATTAGACAGGTTGAAAGGAAATAAATATCGCGCTAGGGACAATTTCGTCATTTTTCGCAACTTTGTCGAAATTGACTAAAATTTGACTGGTTGATCGGAAACGAAAACCGCGCCAGAGTCAATTTCGTCATTTTTCGCGACTGTGTCGAAATTGGCTAAAATTTGATGGGTTGATCGGAAACAAAAATCGCGCCGGTGGCAATTTCGTCTTTTTTCGCCACTGTGTCGGAATGGGCTAAAGTTTGACAGGTTGATCGAAAACAAAAATCACGACGGGGGCAATTTCGTAATTTTTTCCAATGGTGTCGGAATGGGCTCGAATTTGACAGGCTGATCGGGAACAAAAACTGCGAGGGGTACAATTTCGTTATTTTTCGCGACTGTGTCGGAACTGGCTAAAATTTGACAGGTTGATCGGAAACAAAACCTGAGCTGGGGCAATTTCGTCATTTTTCGCTACGGTGTCGGAATGGGCTGAAATTTGGCAGATTGATCGAAAATAAAAATCACGCCGGAGGCAATTTCGTCATTTTTCGCGACTGTTTCGGAATTGACTAAAATTTGACTGGTTGATTGGAAACAAAAATCGAGCCAGGGGCAATTCGTCATTTTTCGCGACTGTGTCGGAATTGGCTAAATTTTGACAGGTTGATCTGAACCAAAAACCGCGCCGGGGCAATTTCGTTATTTTTCGCGACTGTGTCAATATAGGCTGAAATTTGGCCAGTTGATCGGAATTAAAAATCGCGCCGGGGGCAATTTCGTCATTTATCGCGACTGTGTCGAATTTGGCTAAAATTTGACAGGTTGATCGAAAACAAAAATAGCGCCGTGGGCAATTTCGTCATTTTTCCAACGGTGTCGAAATGGGCTCAAATTTGACAGGCTGATCGGGAATAAAAACCGCGCCGAGGGCAATTTCGTCATTTTTCGTAACTGTGTTGGAATGACCTGAAATTTGGCAGGTTGATCGGAAACAAAAATCGCGCCGGGGGCAATTTCGTCATTTTTTCCAATGGTGTCGGAATGGGCTCAAATTTGACAGGCTGATAGGGAACAAAAACCGCGCCGAGGCAATTTCATCATTTTTCGCGACTGTGTCAATATGGGCTGAAATTTGGCAGGTCGATCGGAAATAAAAATCGCGCCAGGGGCAATTTCGTCATTTTTCGCGACTGTGTCGGAATTGGCTAAATTTTGACAGGTTGATCGGAAAAAAGAACTGCTCCAGGGGCAATTTCGTCATTTTTCGTGACTGTGTCGGAATGGGCTAAAATTTGACGGTTTGATCGCAAACAAAAACCGCGCCGCGGGCAATTTCGTCATTTTTCGCGACCGTGTCAATATGGGCTGAAATTTGGCAGGTTGAAAGGAAATAAAAATCGCGCCAAGGGCAATTTCGTCATTTTTCGCGACTGGGTCGGAATTGGCTAAAATTTGACTGGTTGATCAGAACCAAAAACCGCGTCGGGGTAGTTACGTCTTTTTTCACAACTGTGTCGGAATGTGCTAAATTTGGCAGGTTGATCGAAAATAAAAATCGCGCCGGGGGCAATTTCGTCAATTTTCGCGACTGTGTCGGAATGGGCTAAAATTTGACTGGTTGATCGGAAACAAAAATCGCGCCAGGTGCAATTTCGTCATTTTTCCCAATGGTGTCGGAATGGACGCAAATTTGACAGGCTGATCGGGAACAAAAATCGCGCCGGGGGCAATTTCGTCATTTTTCGCGACTGTGTCAATATGGGCTGAAATTTGGCAGGTTGATAGGAAATAAAAATCGCGCCAGGGGTAATTTCATCATTTTTTGCGACTGTGTCGGAATTGGCTAAAATTTGACTGGTGATCGGAAACAAAAATCGGGCCAGGGGCAATTTCGTCATTTTTCGCGACTGTGTCAAAATTGGCTAAAATATGACTGGTTGATCGGAAACAAAAATCGTGCCGGGGACAATTTCGCATTTTTCGCGACTCTGTCAGAATTGTCTAAAATTTGACTGGTTGATCGGAAACAAAAATCGCGTCATGGGTAATTTCGTCATTTTTCGCAACTGTGTCAATATGGGCTGAAATTTGGCAGGTTGATCGGAAATAAAAATCGCGTCAGGGACAATTTCGTCATTTTTCGCGATTGGGCCGAAATTGGCTAAAATTTGACTGGTTGATCAGAACCAAAAACCGCGCCGGGGGCAATTTCGTCATCTTTCGCGACTGTGTCGGAATGTACTGAAATTTAGCTGGTTGATCGGAAATAAAAATTGCGCCGGGGGCAATTTCGTCATCTTTCGCGACTGTGTCGGAATGGGCAAAAATATGATTGGTTGATCGGAAACAAAAATCGCGCCGGGGGCAATTTCGTCATCTTTCGCGACTGTGTCAATATGGGCTGAAATTTAGCAGGCTGATCGGAAATAAAAATCGCCCCAGTGGTAATTTCGTCATTTTTCGCCACTGTGTCGGAATTGGCTAAAATTCGACTAGTTGATCGGAAACAAAAATCGCGCCTGGGGCAATTTCCTCATTTTTCGCGACTGTGTCAAATTTGTCTAAAATTTGGCTGGTGGATCGTAAACAAAAATCGTGTCGTGGGCAATTTTGTCATTTTTCGCGACTGTGTCGATATGGGCTGAATTTTGGCAGGTTGATCGGAAATAAAAATCGTGCCAGGGGCAATTTCATCATTTTTTCCAATGGTGTCGGAATGGGCTCGAATTTGACAGGCTGATCGGGAACAAAAACTGCGAGGGGGGTAATTTCGTCATTTTTCACAACTGTGTCGGAATTGGCTAAAATTTGACAGGTTGATCGGAAACAAAAATCGCGCAGGGCCAATTTCGTCATTTTTCGCGACGGTGTCGGAATGGGCTGAAATTTGGCAGGTTGATCGGAAATAAAGATCACGCTGGAGGCAATTTCGTCATTTTTCGCGACTGTTTCGAAATTAACTAAAATTTGACTGGTTGATCGGAAACAAAAACCACGCCAAGGGCAATTTTGTCATTTTTCGCGACTGTATCGAAATTGGCTAAATTTTGACAGGTTGATCTGAAACAAAAACCTCGCCGGGGGCAATTTCGTCATTTTTTGCGACGGTGTCAATATGGGCTGAAATTTGGCAGGTTGATCGGAAATAAAAATCGCGCCGGGGGCAATTTCGTCATTTTTCGCGGCTGTGTCGAAATTGGCTAAATTTTGACAGGTTGATCGAAAACAAAAATAGGGTCGTGGGCAATTTCGTCATTTTTTCCAATGGTGTCGGAATGGGCTCAAATTTGACAGGCTGACCAGGAACAAAAATCGCGTCGGGTTCAATTTCGTCATTTTTCGCGACTGTGTAAATATGGGCTGAAATTTGACAGGTTTATCGGAAATAAAAATCGCGCCAGGGGCAATTTCGTCATTTTTTGCGACTGGGTCGAAATTGGCTAAAATTTGAATGGTTGATCAGAACCAAAAATCGCGCCGGGGGCAATTACGTCTTTTTTCGCGGCTGTGTCGGAATGTGCTGAAATTTAGCTGGTTGATCGGAAATAAAAATCGCGCCGCGGGCAATTTCGACATCTTTCGTGACTGTGTCGGAATGGGCAAAAATTTGACCGGTTGATCGGAAACAAAAATTGCGCTGGGGGCAATTTCGTCATCTTTCGCGACTGTGTCGGAATGGGCTAAAATTTGACTGGTTGATCGGAAACAAAAATCGCGTCGGGGGCTATTTCGTCATTTTTTTCCAATGGTGTCGGAATGGGCTAAAATTTGACAGGCTGATCGAGAACAAAAACCTCGCCAGGGGCAATTTCTTCATTTTTCACGACTGTGTCAATATGGGCTGAAATTTGGCAGGTTGATCGGAAAATAAAAATCGCGCCTGGGGCAATTTCGTCATTTTTCGCGACTGTGCCGAAATTGGCTAAAATTTGACTGGTTGATCAGAACCAAAAACTGCGCCAAAGGCAATTTCGTCTTTTTTCGCGACTGTGTCGGCAACGGGTTAAAATTTGACAGGTTGATCGGACAAAAATATCGCCGGGTGCAATTTCGCCATTTTTCGCGACTGTGTCGGAATGGGTAAAGTTTGACAGGTTGATCGAAAACAAAATCTGTGCCGGGGGCATTTTCGTCATTTTTTTCCAATGGTGTCGGAATGGGCTCGAATTTGACAGGCTGATCGGGAACAAAAACTGCTAGGGGGGCAATTTCATCATTTTTCGCGACTGTGTCGGAATTGGCTAAAATTTGACAGGTTGATCGAAAACAAAATCCGTGCCGTGGGCATTTTCGTCATTTTTTTCCAATGTGTCGGAATGGGCTCGAATTTGACAAGCTGATCGGGAACAAAAACTGCGAGGGGGGTAATTTCGTCATTTTTCGCGACTGTCTCGGAATTGGCTAAAATTTGACAGGTTGATCGTAAACAAAAATCGCGCAGGGGCAATTTCGTCATTTTTCACGACGGTGTCGGAATGGGCTGAAATTTGGCAGGTTGATCGGAAATAAAAATCACGCTGGAGGCAATTTCGTCATTTTTCACGACTGTTTCGGAATTGACTAAAATTTGACTAGTTGATCGGAAACAAAAACCGCGCCGGGGTCAATTTCGTCATTTTTCGCGACTGTGTCAACATGGGCTGAAATTTGGCAGGTTGATCGGAAATAAAAATCACGCTGGAGGCAATTTCGTCATTTTTCACGACTGTTTCGGAATTGACTAAAATTTGACTAGTTGATCGGAAACAAAAACCGCGCCGGGGTCAATTTCGTCATTTTTCGCGACTGTGTCAACATGGGCTGAAATTTGGCAGGTTGATCGGAAATAAAAATCACGCTGGAGGCAATTTCGTCATTTTTCACGACTGTTTCGGAATTGACTAAAATTTGACTAGTTGATCGGAAACAAAAACCGCGCCGGGGTCAATTTCGTCATTTTTCGCGACTGTGTCAACATGGGCTGAAATTTGGCAGGTTGATCGGAAATAAAAATCGCGCCAGGGGCAATTTTTGTCATTTTTCGCGACTGGGTCGGAATTGGCTAAAATTTGAATGGTTGATCAGAACCAAAAACCGCGCAGGGGGCAATTAAGTCTTTTTTCGCGACTGTGTCGGAATGTGCTGAAATTTAGCAGGTTGATCGGAAATAAAAATCACGCCGGGGGCAATTTCGACATCTTTCATGACTGTGTCAGAATGGGCAAAAATTTGATCGGTTGATCGAAAACAAAAATCGCGCCGGGGGCAATTTCGTCATCTTTCGTGACTGTGTCGGAATGGGCTAAAATTTGACTGGTTGATCGGAAACAAAAATCGCGCCGGGGGCAATTTCGTCATCTTTCGTGACTGTGTCGGAATGGGCTAAAATTTGACAGGTTGATCGGAAACAAAATCGCGCCGGGGGCAATTTCGTCATTTTTTGTGACTGTGTCGGAATGGGCTAAAGTTTGACAGGTTGATCGAAAACAAAAACCGCGCCGGGGGCAATTTCGTCATTTTTCGCGACTGTGTTGGAATTGGCTAAAATTTGACTGGTTGATCGAGAACAAAAATCGCGCCGGGGGTAATTTCGTCATTTTTCGCGACTGTGTCGGAATGGGCTAAAATTTGACAGGTTGATCGGAAACAAAATCGCGCCGGGTGCAATTTCGTCATTTTTTGTGACTGTGTCGGAATGGGCTAAAGTTTGACAGGTTGATCGAAAACAAAAACCGAGCCGGGGGCATTTTCGTCATTTTTTCCGATGGTGTCGGAATGGGCTCGAATTTGACAGGCTATCGGGAACAAAAACTGCGAGGGGGGCAATTTCTTCTTTTTCCGCGACTGTGTCGGAATTGGCTAAAATTTGACTGGTTGATCGGAAATAAAAATCACGCTGGAGGTAATTTCGCCATTTTTTGCGACTGTTTCGGAATTGACCAAAATTTGATTGGTTGATCGGAAACAAAAACCGCACAGGGGGCAATTTCGTCATTTTTCGCGACTGTGTCAATATAGGCTGAAATTTGGCAGGATGATCGGAAATAAAAATCGCGCTAGGGGCATTTTCGTCATTTTTTGCGACTGGGTCGGAATTGGCTAAAATTTGACTGGTTTATCAGAACCAAAAACCGCACTGGGGGCAATTTCGTCATCTTTCGCGACTGTGTCAGAATGGGCTAAAATTTGACTGGTTGATCGGAAACAAAAATCGCTCCGGGGGGAATTTCATCATTTTTTCCAATGGTGTCGGAATGGGCTCAAATTCGACAGGCTGATCGGGAACAAAAATCGCGCCGGGGGAAATGTCGTCATTTTTCGCGACTGTGTCAATATGGGTGGAAATTTGGCAGGTTGATCGAAAATTAAAAATTGCGCCTGGGGCAATTTTGTCATTTTTCGCGACTGTGTCGGAATTGGCTAAAATTTGACTTGTTGATCGGAAACAAAAATCGCGCCTGAGGCAATTTCGTCATTTTTCGCTACTGTTTCGGAATAGGCTAAAATTTGACAAGTTGATCGAAAACAAAAACTGCTTTTCGGGGGCAATTTCGTCATTTTTCGCGACTGTGTCGGAATGACCTAAAATTTGACGGTTTGATCGGAAACAAAAACCGCGCCGCGGACAATTTCGTCATTTTTCGCAACTGTGTCAATATAGACTGAAATTTGGCCTGTTGATCGGAATTAAAAATCGCGCCGGGGGCAATTTCGTCATTTATCGCGACTGTGTCGAATTTGGCTAAAATTTGACAGGTTGATCGAAAACAAAAATAGCGCCGTGGGCAATTTCGTCATTTTTCCAACAGTGTCGAAATGGGCTCAAATTTGACAGGCTGATCGGGAATAAAAACCGCGTCGGGGGTAATTTCGTCATTTTTCGTAACTGTGTTGGAATGAGCTGAAATTTGGCAGGTTGATCGGAAACAAAAATCGCGCCGGGGGCAATTTCGTCATTTTTTCCAATGGTGTCGGAATGGGCTCAAATTTGACAGGCTGATAGGGAACAAAAACCGCGCCGAGGCAATTTCATCATTTTTCGCGACTGTGTCAATATGGGCTGAAATTTGGCAGGTCGATCGGAAATAAAAATCGCGCCAGGGGCAATTTCGTCATTTTTCGCGACTGTGTCGGAATTGGCTAAATTTTGACAGGTTGATCGGAAAAAAGAACTGCTCCTGGGGCAATTTCGTCATTTTTCGTGACTGTGTCGGAATGGGCTAAAATTTGACGGTTTGAACGCAAACAAAAACCGCGCCGCGGGCAATTTCGTCATTTTTCGCGACTGTGTCAATATGGGCTGAAATTTGGCAGGTTGATCGGAAACAAAAACAGCGCCGTGGGCAATTTCGTCATTTTTTCCAATGGTGTCGGAATGTGCTCAAATTTGACAGGCTGATCGGGAACAAAAATCGCGCCGGGGGCAATTTCGTCATTTTTTCCAATGGTGTCGGAATGGGCTCAAATTTGACAAGCTAATCGGGAACAAAAATCGAGCCAGGGGCAATTTCGTCATTCTTTCAAATTGTGTCGGAATGGGCTCAAATTTGACAGGCTGATCGGGAAAAAAAATCGCGCCGGGGGCAATTTCGTCATTTTTCGCGACTGTGTCGAAATTGTCTAAAATATGACTGGTTGATCGGAAATAAAAACCGAGCGCGGGCAATTTCGTCATTTTTCGCGACGGTGTCAGAATGGGCTGAAATTTGGCAGGTTGATCGGAAAAAAAATTCATGACGGAGGCAATTTCGTCATTTTTCGCGACTGTTTCGGAATAGACTAAAATTTTGACTGCTTGATCAGATAAAAAAATCGAGCCAGGGGCAATTCGTCATTTTTCGCCACTGTGTCAGAATTGGCTAAATTTTGACAGGTTGATCTGAACCAAAAATCGCGCCGGGGCAATTTCGTCATTTTTCGCGCCTGTTTCGGAATTGACTAAAATTTGACTAGTTGATCAGAAACAAAAATCGCGCCAGGGGCAATTTTGTCATTTTTCGCTACTGTGTCGGAATTGGCTAAATTTTGACAGGTTGATCTGAACCGAAAATCGCGTCGGGAGCAATTTCGTCATTTTTCGCGACTTTGTCAATATGGGCTGAAATTTGGCAGGTTGATCGGGAACAAAAATCTCGCCGAGGGCAATTTCGTCATTTTTCGCGACTGTGTCGAAATTGGCTAAAATTTGACTGGTTGATCAGAAACAAAAATCGCGCCCGGGGCAATTTCGTCATTTTTCGCGATTGTGTCGGAATCGGCTAAAATTTGACAGGTTGATCGGAAACAAAAACTGCTTTCCGGGGGTAATTTCGTCAATTTTCGCGACTATGTCGGAATGGCTAAAATTTGACGGTTTGATCGGAAACAAAAATCGCGCCGGGGGCAATTTCGTCATTTTTTCCAATGGTGTCGGAACGGGCTCAAATTTGACAGGCTGATAGGGAACAAAAACCGCGCCGAGGCAATTTCATCATTTTTCGCGACTGTGTCAATATGGGTTGAAATTTGGCAGGTCGATCGGAAATAAAAATCGCGCCAGGGGCAATTTCGTCATTTTTCGCGACTGTGTCGGAATTGGCTAAATTTTGACAGGTTGATCAGAAAAAAGAACTGCTCCAGGGGCAATTTCGTCATTTTTCGTGACTGTGTCGGAATGGGCTAAAATTTGAGGGTTTGATCGCAAACAAAAATCGCGCCGCTGGCAATTTCGTCATTTTTCGCGACTGTGTCAATATGGGCTGAAATTTGGCAGGTTGATCGGAAACAAAAACAGCGCCGTGGGCAATTTCGTCATTTTTTCAAATGGTGTCGGAATGTGCTCAAATTTGACAGGCTGATCGGGAACGAAAATCGCGCCGGGGGCAATTTCGTCATTTTTTCCTATGGAAATGGGCTCAAATTTGACAGGCTGATCGGGAACAAAAACCGCGCCGGGGACAATTTCGTCATTTTTCACGACTGTGTCAATATGGGCTGAAATTTTGCAGGTCGATCGGAAATAAAAATCGCGCCAGGGGCAATTTTTCATTTTTCGCGACTGTGTCGGAATTGGCCAAATTTTGATAGGTTGATCGGAAAAAAGAATGCTCCAGGGGCAATTTCGTAATTTTTCGCGACAGTATCAGAATGGGCTAAAATTTGACGGTTTGATCGGAAACAAAAACCGCGCCGTGGGCAATTTCGTCATTTTTCGCGACTGTGTCAATATGGGCTGAAATTTGGCAGGTTGATCGGAAATAAAAATCGCGCCAGGGGCAATTTCGTCATTTTTCGCGACTGTGTCGGAATGGGCTAAAATTTGACTGGTTGATCGGAAACAAAAATCGCGACGGAGGCAATTTCATCATTTTTTCCAATGGTGTCGGAATGGGCTCAAATTTGACAAGCTGATCGGAAATAAAAATCGCGCCGTTGGCAATTTCGTCAATTTTCGCGACTGTGTCGGAATGGGCTAAAATTTGACTAGTTGATCGGAAACAAAAATCGCGCCAGGTGCAATTTCGTCATTTTTTCCACTGGTGTCGGAATGGGCTCAAATTTGACAGGCAGATCGGGAACAAAAACCGCGCCGGGGGCAATTTGTTCATTTTTCGCGACTGTGTCAATATGGGCTGAAATTTGGCAAGATGATCGGAAATAAAAATCGCGCCAGGGTCAATTTCGTCATTTTTCGCGACTGGGTCGAAACTGGCTAAAATTTGATTGGTTGATCAGAACCAAAAATCGCGCCGGGGACAATTAAGTCTTTTTTCGCGACTGTGTCGGAATGGGCTAAAATTTGACTGGTTGATCGGAAACAAAAATCGCGACGGAGGCAATTTCATCATTTTTTCCAATGGTGCCGGAATGGGTTCAAATTTGACAGGCTGATCGGAAATAAAAATCGCGCCGTTGGCAATTTCGTCAATTTTCGCGACTGTGTCGGAATGGGCTAAAATTTGACTGGTTGATCGGAAATAAAAATCGCGTCGGGGACAATTTCATCATTTTTTCCAATGGTGTCGGAATGGGCTCAAATTCGACAGGCTGATCGGGAACAAAAACCGCGCCGGGGGCAATTTCGTCATTTTTCGCGAGTCAATATGGGCTGAAATTTGGCAGGTTCATCGAAAATTAAAAATCGCACCTGGGGCAATTTCGTCATTTTTCGCGACTATGTCGGAATTGACAAAAATTTGACTTGTTGATCGGAAACAAAAACCGCGCCTGGGGCTATTTGGTCATTTTTCGCGACTGTGTCAGAATAGGCTAAAATTTGACGGGTTGATCGGAAACATAAACTACTTTCCGGGGCAATTTCATCATTTTTCGCGACCGTGTTGGAATGGGCTAAAATTTGACAGTTTGATCGAAAACAAAAACCGCATCGTGGGCAATTTCGTCATTTTTCGCGACTGTGTCAATATGGGCTGAAATTTGGCAGGTTGAAAGGAAATAAAAATCGCGCCAAGGGCAATTTCGTCATTTTTCGCGACTGGGTCGGAATTGGCTAAAATTTGACTGGTTGATCAGAACCAAAAACCGCGTCGGGGGCAATTACGTCTTTTTTCGCAACTGTGTCGGAATGTGCTAAATTTGGCAGGTTGATCGAAAATAAAAATCGCGCCGGGGGCAATTTCGTCAATTTTCGCGACTGTGTCGGATTGGGCTAAAATTTGACTGGTTGATCGGAAACAAAAATCGCGCCAGGTGCAATTTCGTCATTTTTTCCAATGGTGTCGGAATGGACGCAAATTTGACAGGCTGATCGGGAACAAAAATCGCGTCCGGGGCAATTTCGTCATTTTTCACGACTGTGTCAATATGGGCTGAAATTTGGCAGGTTGATAGGAAATAAAAATCGTACCAGGGGTAATTTCATCATTTTTTGCGACTGTGTCGGAATTGGCTAAAATTTGACTGGTGATCGGAAACAAAAATCGGGCAAGGGGTAATTTCGTCATTTTTCGCGACTGTGTCAAAATTGGCTAAAATATGACTGGTTGATCGGAAACAAAAACCGCGCCGGGGGCAATTTCGCATTTTTCGCGACTCTGTCAGAATTGGCTAAAATTTGACTGGTTGATCGGAAACAAAAATCGCGTCATGGGCAATTTCGTCATTTTTCGCAACTGTGTCAATATGGGCTGAAATTTGACAGGTTGATCGGAAATAAAAATCGCGTCAGGGACAATTTCGTCATTTTTCGCGATTGGGTCGGAATTGGCTAAAATTTGATTGGTTGATCAGAACCAAAAACCGCGTCGGGGGCAATTTCGTCATCTTTCGCGACTGTGTCGGAATGTACTGAAATTTAGCTGGTTGATCGGAAATAAAAATTGCACCGGGGGCAATTTCGTCATCTTTCGCGACTGTGTCGGAATGGGCAAAAATATGATTGGTTGATCGGAAACAAAAATCGTGCCGGGGGCAATTTCGTCATCTTTCGCGACTGTGTCAATATGGGCTGAAATTTAGCAGGTTGATCGGAAATAAAAATCGCCCCAGTGGTAATTTCGTCATTTTTCGCGACTGTGTCGGAATTGGCTAAAATTCGACTAGTTGATCGGAAACAAAAATCGCGCCTGGGGCAATTTCCTCATTTTTCGCGACTGTGTCAAATTTGGCTAAAATTTGGCTGGTTGATCGTAAACAAAATTCGCGTCGTGGGCAATTTTGTCATTTTTCGCGACTGTGTCGATATGGGCTGAATTTTGGCAGGTTGATCGGAAATAAAAATCGCGCCAGGGGCAATTTCATCATTTTTTCCAATGGTGTCGGAATGGGCTCGAATTTGACAGGCTGATCGGGAACAAAAACTGCGAGGGGGGCAATTTCGTCATTTTTCACAACTGTGTCGGAATGGGCTAAAATTTGACTGGTTGATCGGAAACAAAAATCGATACGGAGGCAATTTCATCATTTTTTCCAATGGTGTCGGAATGGGCTCAAATTTGATAGGCTGATCGGAAATAAAAATCGCGCCGTTGGCAATTTCGTCAATTTTCGCGACTGTGTTGGAATGGGCTAAAATTTGACTTGTTGATCGGAAACAAAAATCGCGCCAGGTGCAATTTCGTCATTTTTTCCACTGGTGTCGGAATGGGCTCAAATTTGACAGGCAGATCGGGAACAAAAACCGCGCCGGGGGCAATTTATTCATTTTTCGTGACTGTGTCAATATGGGCTGAAATTTGGCAAGATGATCGGAAATAAAAATCGCGCCAGGGTCAATTTCGTCATTTTTCGCGACTGGGTCGAAAGTGGCTAAAATTTGACTGGTTGATCAGAACCAAAAATCGCGTCGGGGACAATTACGTCTTTTTTCGCGACTGTGTCGGAATGGGCTAAAATTTGACTGGTTGATCGGAAACAAAAATCGCGACGGAGGCAATTTCATCATTTTTTCCAATGGTGTCGGAATGGGCTCAAATTTGACAGGCTGATCGGAAATAAAAATCGCGTCGTTGGCAATTTCGTCAATTTTCGCGGCTGTGTCGGAATGGGCTAAAATTTGACTGGTTGATCGGAAATAAAAATCGCGTCGGGGACAATTTCATCATTTTTTCCAATGGTGTCGGAATGGGCTCAAATTCGACAGGCTGATCGGGAACAAAAACCGCGCCGGGGGCAATTTCGTCATTTTTCGCGAGTCAATATGGGCTGAAATTTGGCAGGTTCATCGAAAATTAAAAATCGCACCTGGGGCAATTTCGTCATTTTTCGCGACTATGTCGGAATTGGCAAAAATTTGACTTGTTGATCGGAAACAAAAACCGCGCCTGGGGCTATTTGGTCATTTTTCGCGACTGTGTCAGAATAGGCTAAAATTTGACGGGTTGATCGGAAACATAAACTGCTTTCCGGGGCAATTTCATCATTTTTCGCGACCGTGTTGGAATGAGCTAAAATTTGACAGTTTGATCGGAAACAAAAACCGCATCGTGGGCAATTTCGTCATTTTTCGCGACTGTGTCAATATGGGCTGAAATTTGGAAGGTTGAAAGGAAATAAAAATCGCGCCAAGGGCAATTTCGTCATTTTTCGCGACTGGGTCGGAATTGGCTAAAATTTGACTGGTTGATCAGAACCAAAAATCGCGTCGGGGGCAATTACGTCTTTTTTCGCGACTGTGTCGGAATGGGCTAAAGTTTGACAGGTTGATCGAAAACAAAATCCGTGCCGGGGGCATTTTCGTCATTTTTTTCCAATGGTGTCGGAATGGGCTCGAATTTGACAGGCTGATCGGGAACAAAAACTGCGAGGGGGGCAATTTCATCATTTTTCGCGACTGTGTCGGAATTGGCTAAAATTTGACAGGTTGATCGAAAACAAAATCCATGCCGTGGGCATTTTCGTCATTTTTTTCCAATGTGTCGGAATGGGCTCGAATTTGACAGGCTGATCGGGAACAAAAACTGCGAGGGGGGCAATTTCGTCATTTTTCGCGACTGTGTCGGAATTGGCTAAAATTTGACAGGTTGATCGGAAGCAAAAATCGCGCAGGGGCAATTTCGTCATTTTTCGCGACGGTGTCGGAATGGGCTGAAATTCGGCAGGTTGATCGGAAATAAAAATCACGCTGGAGGCAATTTCGTCATTTTTCACGACTGTTTCGGAATGGACTAAAATTTGACTAGTTGATCGGAAACAAAAACCGCGCCGGGGTCAATTTCGTCATTTTTCATGACTGTGTTAACATGGGCTGAAATTTGGCAGGTTGATCGGAAATAAAAATCGCGCCGGGGTCAATTTCGTCATTTTTCGCGACTGTGTCGAAATTGGCTAAATTTTGACAGGTTGATCGAAAACAAAAACAGCGCCGTGGCAATTTCGTCATTTTTTCCAATGGTGTCGGAATGGACTCAAATTTGACAGGCTGATCAGGAACAAAAATCGCGCTAGGTTCAATTTCGTTATTTTTCGCGACTGTGTAAATATGGGCTGAAATTTGACAGGTTGATCGGAAATAAAAATCGCGCCAGGGGCAATTTTTGTCATTTTTCGCGACTGGGTCGGAATTGGCTAAAATTTGAATGGTTGATCAGAACCAAAAATCGCGCAGGGGGCAATTAAGTCTTTTTTCGCGACTGTGTCGAAATGTGCTGAAATTTAGCAGGTTGATCGGAAATAAAAATCACGCCGGGGGCAATTTCGACATCTTTCGTGACTGTGTTAGAATGGGCAAAAATTTGACCGGTTGATCGAAAACAAAAATCGCGCCGGGGGCAATTTCGTCATCTTTCGTGACTGTGTCGGAATGGGCTAAAATTTGACTGG
>NW_019262603.1:35742-37410 GCF_002742605.1 Olea europaea var. sylvestris | reverse complement strand
GCCTCCGAATAATGAATTTCCGTATTAATTATGTCAGGTTGAAGAAGTGCTGGACAGAAAATGAACAAAGAAAAACTGAACCCATGGCAATTTTGTGATGGTGTCGAAATGGGCCAAAATTTCCCAGATTGATTGGAAACGGCCCTTGAAATTGGACTCGGGGCACAGACCCGGGATGATGGGATTTTAGCCAAAATCTTTCGTTTGGGCCTCCGAATAATTAATTTCCTTATTAATTATGTCAGGTTTAAAAAGTGTTGGACATAAAATTAATAATGCAAAATCGAACCAGGGACAATTTTGTCATTTGTCGCGACGATGTCGGAATGGGCCAAGATTTGGCAAGTTGATTGGAAACAGCCCGCGAAATATGACTCGGGGCTTAGACTCGGGATCATGAGATTGTAGTCAAATTCCTATGTTTAGGCCGCAGAATAATTAATTTCCTTTGTTTGAAGAAGTGCTGGACAGAAAATTAAAAAAGAGAAATCGCACCAGGGGCAATTTTGTCAGTTGTCGCAATGGTGTCGTAATGGGCTGAATCTTGGCAGGTGGATTGGAAACGGCCCGTGAAATTGGACTCGGGGCACAGATCCGGGATCACGGGATTTTAGCCATACTCCTTCATTTAGGCCTCCGAATAATTGATTTCCGTATTAATTATGTCAGGTTGAAGAAGTGCTGGATAGAAAATTAACAAAGAAAAGCCGCATCAGGGGCAATTTGTCATTTGTTGAGATGGTGTTGGAATGGGCCGAAATTTGGAAGGTTCATTAGAAACGGCCTGCGAAATTGGACTCGGGCACAGACCCGGGATCACGGGATTTCAGCCAAATTCCTTCGTTTGGGACCTCGAATAATTAATTTCCTTATTAATTATGTCAGGTTGAAGAAGTGCTGGACAGAAAATTAACAAAGAAAAACCGCACCAGGGGCAATTTTCTTATTTGTCACGATGTGTCGGAATGGGCTGAAATTTGGTAGGTTGATTGGAAATGGCTCTCGAAATCGGACTCGGGGCTCAGACTCGGGATCACGAGATTTTAGTCAAATTCCTTTGTTTAGGCCTCGGAATAATTAATATCCTTATTAATAATGTCAGTTTGAAGAAGTGCTGGATAGAAAATTAACAAAGAAAAATCGCAACAGCGGCAATTTTGTCAGTTGTCGCAATGGTGTCGTAACGGGCCGAAACTTGGGACGCTGATTGGAAACGGCCCGCGAAATTGGATTCGGGGCACAGATCCGGGATCACGGGATTTTAGCCATACTCCTTCGTTTAGGCCTCCAAATAATTAATTTCCTTATTAATTATGTCAGGTTGAAGAAGTGCTGGACAGAAAATTAACAAAGAAAAACCGCATCAGGGGCAATTTTGTCATTTATCGTGGCGGTATTTGAATGGGCCGATATTTGGAAGGTTGATTAGAAACGGTCCGCGAAATTGGACTCTGGGCATAGACCCGGGATCACGGGATTTTAGCAAAATTCCTTCGTTTCGGTCTCCGAATTATATATTTCCTAATTAATTATGTCCGTTTGAAGAGGTGTTGGGCAAAAAATTAACAAAGAAAAATCACGTCGAGGCACTTTTGTTATTTGTCGCGATGGTGTCGAAATGGGCTGAAATTTGGCAGGTTGATTGGAAAGGGCTCGCGAAATTGGACT
>NW_019262603.1:8587-23958 GCF_002742605.1 Olea europaea var. sylvestris | reverse complement strand
TTCGTTTGGGCCTCCAAATAATTAATTTCCTTATTAATTATGTCAGGCTGAAGAAATGCTGTACAGAAAATTAAAAAAGCAAAACCGCACAAGGGGCAATTTGGTCATTTGTAGCAGCGGTGTCGAAATGGGCCAAAATTTGGCAGGTTGATTGGAAACTGCCTGCGAAATTTGACTCTGGGCACAGACTCGGGATCACGGGATTTTTGTCGAATTCCTTAGTTTCGACCTCCGAATAATTAATTTCTTTATTAATTATGTCAGGTTGAAGAAGTGTTGGACAGAAAATTAACAAAGAAAAACCACACCAGGGGTGATTTTGTCATTTTTCATGATGGTGTCTGAATGGGCCGAAATTTGGCATGTTGATTGGAATTGGCCCGCGAAATTGGACTTGGGGCACAGACCCGGGATCACGGGATTTTAGCCAAATTCCTTCATTTGGGCCACTGAATAATGATTTTCCATACTAATTGTGTCAGGTTGAAGAAGTGTTGGACAGAAAATTAAAAAAGCAAAACCGCACCAAGTGCAATTTTGTCATTTTTTGCGACGGTGTCAGAATCGGTCGAAATTTGGCAAGTTGATGGAAGCGGCCCGTGAAATTGGACTCGAGGCACAGACCCGGGATCACGGGATTTTACCCAAAGTTCCTCTTTTGGGCGTCCAAATAATTAATTTCCTTATTAATTATGTCAGGTTGAAGAATTGCCGGACAAAATATTAACAAAGAAAAATCGCACCAGGGGCAATTTTTTCATTTTTTGCGACAGTGTCGGAATAGGCTGAAATTTGGTAGGTTGATTGGAAACGACCCGCGAAATTGGACTCGGAACACAGACCTGGGATCACGGGATTTTAGCCAAATTCCTCCGTTTGGGCCTCCGAATAATTAATTTCCTTATTAATTATGTTAGGTTGAAAAAGTGCTTGACAGAAAATTAACAAAGAAAAACTGCACCAGGGACAATTTTGTTATTTGTCGCGATGGTGTCGAAATGGACCGAAATTTGGCAGGTTGATTGGAAACGGCCTGCGAAATTGGACTCGAGGCACAGACCCGGGATCATGGGATTTTAGCCAAATTCCTTAGTTTGGGCCTCGAATAATTAATTTCCTTATTAATTATGTCAGGTTGAAGAAGAGCTGGACCGAAAATTAANGCCAAATTCCTTAGTTTGGGCCTCGAATAATTAATTTCCTTATTAATTATGTCAGGTTGAAGAAGAGCTGGACCGAAAATTAAAAAAGGAAAATCGCACCTGGGGCAATTTTGTCATTTTTCGGGACGGTATCGGAGTGGGCCAAAATTTGACAGGGTGATAGGAAGCGGCCCGAGAAATTGGACCTCGGTCATAGACCTGGGATCACGGGATTTTAGCCTAACTCCTTCGTTTAGGCCTCCAAATACTTAATTTCTATATTAATTATGTCAGGTTGAAAAAGTGCTGGATAGAAAATCGACAATGAAAAACCGCACAACGGGCCATTTTGTCATTTTTCGCGACGGTGTCGGAATGGGCCGAAATTTGGAAGGTTGATTGGAAATGGCCCGCGAAATTGGACCTATGGCACAGACCCGGGATCATGGGATTTTAGGTAAATTCCTTCGTTTGGGCCTTCAAATAATTAATTTCCTTATTAATTATGTTAGTTTGAAGATGTGTTGGACGGCAAATTAATAAAGCAAAACCGAACCAGGAGCAATTTTGTCATTTTTTGCAACGGTGTCGAAATGGGCCGAAATCTGGCAGGTTGATTGGAAACGGCCCGCAAAATTGGACTCGGGGCACAGACCCGGGATCACGAGATTTTAGCCAAAAATCCTTCGTTTGGGCCTCCGAATAATTGATTTCCTTATTAATTATGTCAAGTTGAAGAAGTGTTGGACAGAAAATTAAGAAAGCAAAACCGTACGACGGGTAATTTTGTCATTTTTCGCGACGGTGTCGGAATGGGCCGAAGTTTGGCAGGTTGATTGGAAACAGCCCGCGAAATTGTACTCAGGACACAGACCTGGGATTACGGGATTTTAGCCAAGTTCCTTCGTTTGGGCCTCCGAATAATTAATTTCCTCATTAATGATGTCAGGTTGACAAAGTGCTTGACAGAAAATTAACAAAGTGAAACAGCACCTGGGGCAATTTTGTCATTTGTCGCGAGGGTGTCGGAATGGGCTGAATTTTGGCAGGTTGAATGGAAATGGCTCGCAAAATTGGACTCGAGGCACAAACTTGGGATCTCGGGATTTTAGCCAAATTCCTTCGTTTGGGCCTCCAAATAATTAATTTCCTTATTAATTATGTCAGGCTGAAGAAATGCTGTACAGAAAATTAAAAAAGCAAAGCCGCACAGGGGACAATTTTGTCATTTGTCGCGGCGGTGTCGAAATGGGCCAAAATTTGGCAGGTTGATTGGAAACTGCCTACGAAATTAGACTTTGGGCATAGACCCGGGATCACGGGATTTTAGCCAAATTCCTCCGTTTGGGCCTCCGAATAATTAATTTCCTTATTAATTATGTTAGGTTGAAAAACTGCTGGACAGAAAATTAACAAAGAAAAACCGCACAAGGGATAATTTTGTCATTTGTCGCGTTGGTGTCGAAATGGGCCGAAAGTTGTCAGGTTGATTGGAAACGGACCACGAAATTAGACTCGAGGCACAGACTCGGTATTATGGGATTTTAGCCAAATTCCTTAGTTCAGGCCTCGAATAATTAATTTCCTTATTAATTATGTCAGGGTGAAGAAGTGTTAAATAGAAAATTAACCATGCGAATCCGCACCAGGGGCAATTTTGTCATTTTTCGCAATCGTGTCGGAGTGGGCCGAAATTTAACAGGTTCATCGAAAATGGCCTGAGAAATTGGACTCGGGGCATAGACCCGGGATCATCGGATTTTAGCCAAACTCCTTCGTTTCGGCCTCCGAATACTTAATTTCCATATTAATTATGTGAAGTTGAAGAAGTGCTGGACAGAAAATTGACAAAGAAAAACCGCACCACGAGCATGTCATTTGTCGCGATGGTGTCGAAATGGGCCGAAATTTGGCAGGTTTATTGGAAATGGCCCGCGAAATTGGACTCGGGGCACAGACCTGGGATCACGGGATTTTAGCCAAATTCCTTTGTTTGGGCCTCCGAATAATTAATTTCTTTACTAATTATGTCAGGTTGAAGAAGTGTTGGACAGAAAATTAACAAAGCAAAATCGCACCAGGGGCGATTTTGTCATTTGTCGTGACGATGTCAGAATGGGCCGAAAATTGGAAGGTTGATTAGAAAAAAGCTCGCGAAATTGGACTCGGGGCACAGACCCGGGATCAAGGGATTTTAGGCAAATTCCTTTGTTTAGGCCTCCGAATAATTAATTTCCTTATTAATTGTGTGAGGTTGAAGAAGTGTTGGAAAGAAAATTAACAAAACAAAACTGAACCAGGGGCAATTTTGTCATTTTTCGAGACGTTGTCGGAATGGGCCAATATTTGGCAGGTTGATTGGAAACGGCCCCCGAAATTGGACTCGCTGTACAGACCCGGGATTACGGAAATTTAGCAAAACTCCTTCGTTTGGGCCTCCGAATAATTAATTTCCGTATTAATTATGTCAGGTTGAAGAAGTGCTGGACAAAAAATTAACAAAGAAAAATCGCACCAGGGGCAATTTCATCATTTGTCTTGACGTTGTCGAAATGGGCCGAAATTTGGTCGGTTGATTGGAAATGACCCGCGAAATTGGACTCGGGGCACAGACCCGTGACCACGGGATTTTATCCAAATTCCATCGTTTAGGCCTCTGAATAATTAATTTACTTATTAATGCTCGACAAAAAATTGACAAAGAAAAATAACACCAGGGGCAATTTTGCCATTCGTCGCGATGGTGTCGGAACGGGCCGAAATATGGCAGGTTGATTGGAAACAGCCCGCGAAATTGGACTCGGAGCAAAGACCCGGGTCACAGGACATTTTTCGAAATTCCTTCGTTTGGGCCTCCGAATAATTAATTTCCATATTAATTAAGTCAGGTTGAAGAAGTGTTGGACCGAAAATTAACAAAGCAAAATCACACCAGGGGCAATTTTGTCATTTGTCGCGATGGTATTGAAATGAGCCGAAATTTAGCAGGTTGATTGGAAACGGCCCGCGAAATTGGACTCGAGGCACAGACCCAGGATCATGGGGTCTTAGCCAAATTCCTTCGTTTGGGCCTCGGAATAATTAATTTCCTTATTAATTTTGTCAAGTTGAAGAAGTGCTGGACAGAAAATTAGCAAAGCAAAACCGCACTAGGGGCAATTTTGTCATTTTTCGGGACGGTGTCGGAGTGGGCCAAAATTTTGCAGGTTGATTTGAAACGGCCCAAGAAATTGGACTGGGGTCACGGACCTGGGATCATGGGATTTTAGCCAAACTCCTTCGTTTAGGCCTCCGAATACTTAATTTCCGTATTAATTATGTCAAGTTGAAGAAGTGCTGGACAGAAAATCGACAAAGAAAACCGCACAAGGGATAATTTTTTCATTTGTCACGATGGTGTCGGAATGGGCCTAAATTTGGAAGGTTGATTGGAAATGGCCCGCGAAATTGGACCCATAGCAAAGACCCGGATCACGGGATTTTAGGCAGATTCCTTCATTTTGGCCTCCGAATAATTAATTTCCTTATTAATTATGTCAGGTTGAAGATGTGTTGGACAGCAAATTAACAATGCAAAACCAAACCAGGGGCAATTTTGTCATTTTTCGCGACGGTGTCGGAATGGGCCGAAATTTGGCAGGTTGATTGGAAACGGCCCACGAAATTGGACTCGGGGCACAGACCCAGGATCACGGAATTTTAGCCAAAAATCCTTCGTTTGGGCCTCCGAATAATTAATTTCCTTATTAATTATGTCAAGGTGAATAAGTGTTGGACAGAAAATTAACAAAGCAAAACCGCACCAGGGGCAATTTTGTCATTTGTCGCGACGTCGTCGAAATGGGCCGAAATTTGGCAGTTTTGATTGGAAACGGCCAGTGAAATTGGACTCAGGGCACAGACTCGGGATCACGGGGATTTTAACGAAATCCCTTCGTTTGGGCCTCCAAATAATTAATTTCCTTATTAATTATGTCAGGTTAAAGAGGTGTTGGACAGAAAATTAATAAAGCAAAACCGCACCAGGGGTAATTTTTCCATTTGGCGCGACGGTGTCGGAGTGTATCGAAATTTGGCAGGTTGATTGGAAACGGCCTGCGAAATTGGACTCGGGGCACAGACTCGGGATCACGGAATATTAGCCAAATTCCTTCATTTGGGCCTCCGAATAATTAATTTCCTTATTAATTACGTCAGGGTAAAGAAGTGTTAAACAGAAAATTAACCAAGCGAAACCGCACCAGGGACAATTTTGTCATTTTTCGCGATGATGTCGGAATGGGCTGAAATTTGACAAGTTCATTGGAAATGGCCTGAGAAATTGGACTCGGGGCACAAACCCGGGATATAGGATTTTAGCCAAATTCCTCCGTTTGGGCCTCTGAATAATTAATTTCCTTATTAATTATGTCTAGTTGAAGAAGTCTTGGACTGAAAACTAACAAAGCAAAACCGCACTAGGGGTAATTTCGTCATTTTTCACGACGGTCTCAGAATGGACCGAAAATTGGCTGGTTGATCGGAAACGGCTCGTGAAATTGGACTCGGGGCATAGACCCGGGATCACAGGATTTTAACTAAACTCCTTTGTTTAGGCCACCGAATAATTAATCTCCGTATTAATTATGTCAAGTTGAAAAAGTGTTGGACAGAAAATTAACAAAGAAAAACCGCACCATGTTCAATTTCGTCATTTGTCGCGACGGTGTCGGAATGGACTGAAATTTGGCAGGTTGATTGGAAACGGCCCGCGAAATTGGACTCGGGGCACAGACCCGGGATTTTAGCAAAATTCCTTCGTTTGGGCCACCGAATAATTAATTTCCTTATTAATTATGTTAGGCTGATGAAGTGCTGGACAGAAAATTAACAAAGAAAAACTGCACCAGGGGCAATTTTTTCATTTGTCGCGACAGTGTCAGAATGGGCCGAAATTTGGCTAGTTGATTAGAAACATCCCGCGAAATTGGACTCGGGGCACAGACTCGGGATCATAGGATTTTAGCCAAATTCCTTTGTTTGGGCCACCGAATAATTAATTTCCTTATTAATTATGTCAGGTTAAAAAAGTGTTGGACAGAAAATTAACAAAGGAAAACTGCACCAGGGGCAATTTTGCCTTTCGTCGCGATGGTGTCGAAATGGGCCGAAATCTGCCAGGTTGATTGGAAACGGCCTGCCAAATTGGACTCGGGGCACAGACCCGGGATTATAGGATTTTAGCTAAATTCCTTCGTTTGGCCCTCCGAATAATTAATTTCCATATTAATTATGTCAGGTTGAAGAAGTGTTGGATCAAAAATTAACAAAGCAAAACCGCATCAGGGGTAATTTTGTCATTTTTCGCGATGGTGTCAGAATGGGCTGAAATTTGGCAGGTTGATTGGAAACGGCCCGCGAAATTGGACTCGATGTACAGACCCGGGATCAGGGGATTTTAGCAAAACTCCTTGGTTTGGGCCTCCGAATACTTAATTTCTGTATTAATTATATTAGGTTGAAGAAGTACTGGACAGAAAATTAACAAAGAAAAATCGCACCAGGGGTAATTTTGAATTTGTCGAGACGGTATCAGAATGGGCTGAAATTTGGCAGGTTGATTGGTAACAACTCGCGAAATTGGGCTCGAGGCACAAACCTAGGATCACGGGATTTTTAACAAACTCTTTCGCTTGGGCCACCGATTAATTAATTTCCTTATTAATTATGTTAGGCCGAAGAAGTGTTGGACTGAAAATTAACAAAGCAAAATCGTACCAGGGGCAAATTTTGTCATTTTTCGCGACGGTGTCGGAATGGGCCGAAATTTGGCAGTTTGATCGGAAACGACCCGTGAAATTGGACTCAGAGTACGGACCTGGGATCACGGGATTTTAGCCAATCTCCTTCGTTTGCGCCTCCGAATAATTAATTTCCTTATTAATTATGTTAGGTTGAGGAAGTGTTGGATAGAAAATTAACAAAGCAAAACCGCACCAGGGGCAATTTTTTCATTTGACACGACGGTGTCAAAATGTGCCGAAATTCGGCAAGTTGACTGGAAACGGCCCGCGAAATTGGACTCGGGGCACAGACTCAGGATCGCGCGATATTAGCTAAATTTCTTCGTTTGGGCCTCTGAATAATTAATTTCCTTATTAATTATGTTAGGGTGAAGAAGTGTTAAACAGAAAATTAACCAAGCGAAATCGCACCAGGGGCAATTTTGTCATTTTTCGCGATGGTGTCAGAATGGGCCGAAATTTGACAGGTTCATTGGAAATGGCCTGAGAAATTGGACTCGGGGCACAAACTTGGGAACACGTGATTTTGGCTAAACTCCTTGTTTAGGCCTCCGAATAATAAATTTCCTTATTAATTATGTCAGGTTGAAGAAGCGCTGGACAGAAAATTAACAAAGCAAAATCGTACCAGGGGCAATTTTGTCATTTTTCGCGACGGTGTCGGAATGGACCGAAATTTGGCAGGTTGATTGGAAACGGCCCACAAAATTGGACTCGGGGCGTAAACCCGGGATCACGGGATTTTAGCCTAACTCGTTCATTTGGGCCTCCGAATAATTAATTTTCGCATTAATTATGTCAGGTTGAAGAAGTATTGGACAGAAAATTAACAAAGAAAAATCGGAACCAGAGCAATTTTGTCATTTTTCGCGACGATGTCGAAATGGGCCAAAATTTGGCAGGTTGATTGGCAAAGGCCCAAGAAATTGGACTCGGAGCACAGACTCGGGATCACGAGATTTTAGCCAAAAATCCTTTGTTCGGGCCTCTGAATAATTAATTTCCTTATTAATTATGTCAGGATGAAGAAGTGTTGGACAGAAAATTACAAAAGCAAAACCACAGCAGGGGCAATTCTGTCATTTGTCGCGACGGTGTCGAAATGGACCGAAATTTGGCAACTTGATTTGAAACAGCCAGCGAAATTGGACTCGGGGCACAGACCCGGGATCATGGGATTTTAACGAAATCCCTTTCTTTGAGACTCCGAATAATTAATTTCCTTATTAATTATGTCAGGTTGAAGAAGTGTCGGACAGAAAATTAACAAAGCAAAACCGCACTAGGGGCAATTTTGTCATTTTTCGCGACGGTGTCGGAATGGGCCAAAATTTAACTGGTTGATTGGAAACGGCTCGTGAAATTAGACTCAGGACATAGACCTAGGATCACGGGATTTTAGCCAAACTCCTTCGTTTAGGCCACCGAATAATTAATTTCCGTATTAATAATGTCAGGTTGAAGAAGTGCTCGACAAAAAATTAACAAAGAAAAAATGCATCAGGGTAGGGTTGGCAACGGTTCAGTTAAACCAAAATCATAACCGCACCACCAATTTTTTGACCATACCATAATCGCACCATAACCACGTAAATCAGTTAGGTTCGTATCTCGGTTCGGCACTGTTCGGTTCGATTATTAACCACGAAAATAAATTATTTTTAATAGGTTCATCCGTCAAATTGATATAAAATAATTTATGAAAAAAATCAATGTAAAGAAAAACACAATATTCCAAACGAAAATGCAAACATTATCAAACAATATTCCAAAAGAAAATACAAACATTATCCCAATTTTCAATTCCAAAATACAAATTTAACAAACAATATTATAAATATAAGAATACTAAACTTTTCCTTCATTCTTAATTGTTGTCCATTGAAGTTACTTGATTCATTCTACCCCACAAGTCTTACTAGCATAGATTAGCACTCAAAGTTGATTCCTATATAGTAAATAAGAAATGTAAGTAGAGAATATGGCGATACTACCTATTCAGAATGGTCTTAACTAATATTAAAAAAAATATGCATCTTTATCAGCTTCCTTCTCGCTAAACGTTACACAAGCTCTAGAGTATGATGAAGAAGTAGAATTTTCTACACACAATAGGAAAAAATTAATAATAAAATGAGTCGTGCGTGAGTTTATGGTTTGTGGAGAGTAGGGTTTGCATTTATATACTGTCATACTGATGCTATTATTATGGGCTAATAGTAAGTGGGCTGACCGACTGAGTCAGGTAGATGTAATGGGGGGGTTTTGTTTTGGGTTAGATAGAAAAGTAATGTAAAGCCCAATAATCAAATTAATTCAATCGTGTGTGTGTGTGTATTTTTTTTTTTGCTCCTTTTTTTTAGCGGGTAATCGGTTCGATTTCGGTTCGACGGCGTAAATACCATACCCGCACCGCCACGAACCTATTTATTAAAATCAAAATCATGCCCGCCCCATTGCACCATCGGTTCAATTTTTTTCGCCCCATTCGATTCGGTTAACCGCAGTTTTTGATTTTGACGGTTCAAATTGCCATCCCTACATCAGGTGCAATTTTGTCATTTGTCGTGATAGTGTCGGAATGGGCGGAAATTTGGCAGGGTGATTGGAAACGGCCCGCGAAATTGGACTCGGGGCACAGACCCGGGATCACGGGATTTTAGCCAAATTCCTTCGTTTGGGCCACCGATTAATTAATTTCCTTATTAATTATGTCTGGTTGATGAAGCGCTAGACAGAAAATTAACAAAGAAAAATCGTACCCGGGCCAATTTTTTCATTTGTCGTGACGGTGTCGGAATGGGCCGAAATTTGGCAAGTTGATTGGAAACGTCTCGCGAAATTAGACTCGGGGCACAGACCTGGGATCATGGGATTTTAGCCAAACTCCTTCGTTTGGGCCACCGAATAATTAATTTCCTCATTAATTATGTTAGGTTGAAAAAGTGTTGGACAGAAAATTAACAAAGCAAAACTGCACCAGGGACGATTTTGCCATTCATCGCGACGGTGTCGGAATGGGCCAAAATCTACCAAGTTGATTGGAAATGGCCCGCAAAATTGGACTCGGGGTACAGACCCGGGATCATAGGATTTTAGCCAAATTCCATCGTCTGGGCCTCCGAATAATTAATTTCCTTAATAATTACGTCAGGTTGAAGAAGTGTTAGACATAAAATTTACAAAGCAAAACTGCACCAGGGGCAATTATGTCATTTTTCGAGAGGGTGTCAGAATGTGCCGAAATTTGGTAGGTAGATTGGAAACGGCCCGAGAAATTGGACTCGGGCAAAGGGCCGGGATCACGGGATTTTAGCCAAACTCCTTCGTTTAGGACTCCGAATAATTAAGTTCCATATTAATTACGTCAGGTTGAAGTAGTGCTGGACAGAAAATTAACAAAGAAAAATCGCACCAGGGGCAATTTTGTCATTTGTCGCGATAGTGTCGGAATGGGCCAAAATTTTTCAGGTTGATTGGAAACGGCCCGTGAAATTGGACTAGGGGCACAGACCCAGGATCACGAGATTTTAGCCAAATTCCTTCGTTTGGGCCTCCGAATAAGTAATTTCCTTAATAATTATGTCAGGTTGAAGAAGTGTTGGACTAAAAATTTACAATACCAAACCGTACTAGGGGCAATTTTGTCATTTTTCGCGATGGTATAAGAATGTACTGAAATTTGACAGGTAGATTGGAAACGGCCCTAGAAATTGGACTCGGGGCAAAGACCCGGGATCACGGGACCCAGACCCGGGATCGTGGGATTTTAGCCGAATTCCTTTATTTAGGCCTCCGAATAATTAATTTCCTTATTAATTATGCCAGGTCGAGGAAGTGCCAGACATAAAATTAACAAAGAAAAACCGCACTAGGGGCTATTTTGTCATTTGACGCGACAGTGTCGGAATGGGCCGAAATTTGGTAGGTAGATTGGAAACGACCCGCGAAATTGGACTTGAGGCACAAACTTGGGATCACGGAATTTTAGCCAAATTCCTTTGTTTGGGACTCCAAAAAATTAATTTCCTTATTAATTATGTCTGGTTGAAGAAATGCTGGACAGAAAATTAACAAAACAAAACCGCACCATGGGCAATTTTGTCATTTTTCGGGACGGTGTCGGAGTGGTCCAAAATTTGGCAGGTTGGTTTGAAATGGCCCGAGAAATTGGACCGGGGTCATTGACCTGAAATCACGGGATTTTAGCCAAACTCCTTCGTTTAGGCCTCCGAATACATAATTTTCGTATTAATTATGTCAGGCTGAAGAAGTGCTGAACAGAAAATCGACAAAGAAAAACCGCACAAGGGGCAATTTTTTCATTTGTCGTGATAGCGTCGGAATGGGCCAAAATTTGAAAGGTTGATTGGAAACGGCTCGCGAAATTGGACCTATGGCACAGACCCGGGATCACGAGATTTTAGGCAAATTCCTTCGTTTGTGCCTCCCAATAATTAATTTCCTTATTAATTGTGTCAGGTTGAAGAGGTGTTGGACAGCAAATTAACAAAGCAAAATCGAACCAGGGGCAATTTTATCATTTTTCGTGACGGTGTCGGAATGGGCCGAAATTTGGTAGGTTGATTGGAAATGGCCAGCGAAATCGGACTCGGGGCACAAACCCGGGATCACAAGATTTTAGCCAAAAATCCTTCGTTTGGGCCTCCGAATAATTAATTTCCTTATTAATTATGTCAAGTTGAAAAAGTGTTGGATAGAAAATTAAGAAAGCAAAACTGCACCAGGGACAATTTTGTCATTTGTCGTGACGGTGTTGAAATGGGCCGAAATTTGGCAGCCTGATTGGAAACGGCCAGTGAAATTGGACTCGGGGCACAGACCCTGGATCATGGGATTTTAACGAAATCCCTTCGTTTGGGCCTCCGAATAATTAATTTCCTTATTAATTATGTCAGGTTGAAGAAGTGTTGGACAGAAAATTAACAAAGCAAAACCGCACCAGGGGCAATTTTTTCATTTGGCGCGACGGTGTCGGAATGTGCTGAAATTTGGCAGGTTGATTGGAAACGGCACGCAAAATTAGACTGGGGGCATAGACTCGGGATCACGGGCTATTACCCAAATTCCTTCATTTGGGCCTCCGAATAATTAATTTCCTTATTATTATGTCAGGGTGAAGAAGTGTTAAACAGAAAATTAACCAAGCGAAACCGCACTAGGGGCAATTTTGTCATTTATCGCGTGGCGTCGGAATGGGCTGAAATTTAACAGGTTCATTGGAAATGGCCCGAGAAATTGGACTTGAGGCACAAACCCAGGATCACGGGATTTTAGCCAAACTCCTTCGTTTTGGCCTCCGAATAATAAATTTCCTTATTAATTATATCAGGTTGAAGAAGTGCTGGACAGAAAATTAACAAAGCAAAATCGCACCAGAGGCAATTTTGTCATTTTTTGCGACGGTGTCGGAATGGGCCGAAATTTAGCAAGTTGATTGGAAACGGCCCACGGAATTGGACTCGGGGCGCAAACCCGGGATCACGGGATTTTAGCCAAACTCGTTCATTTGGGACTCCGAATAATTAATTTCTGTATTAATTATGTCAGGTTGAAGAAGTGTTGGACAGAAAATTAACAAAGAAAAATCGGACCAGGAGCAATTTTGTCATTTTTCGCGACGGTGTCAAAATGGGTCGAAATTTGGCAGGTTGATTGGAAAAGGCACGCGAAATTGGACTCGAAGCACAGACCCGGGATCACGTGATTTTAGCCAAAAATCCTTTGTCTGAGCCTCCGAATAATTAATTTCCTTATTAATTATGTCAGGTTGAAGAAATGTTGGACAGAAAATTAACAAAGCAAAATCGCACAAGGGGCAATTCTGTCATTTGCCGCGACAGTGTCGAAATGGACCAAAATTTGGTAGCTTGATTTGAAACAGCCAGCTAAATTAGACCCAGGTACAGACCCGGGATCACAGGATTTTAACGAAATCCCTTCCTTTGGGACTCCGAATAATTAATTTCCTTATTAATTATGCCAGTTTGAAGATGTGTCGGACAGAAAATTAACAAAGCAAAACAGTACTAGGGGCAATTTCGTCATTTTTCGTGACTTTGTCGGAGTGGGCCGAAATTTAGCTAGTTGATTGGAAACGGCTCGTGAAATTGGACTCGGGGAACAGACCCGAGATCACGGGATTTTAGCCAAACTCCTTTGTTTAGGCCATCGAATAATTAATTTCCGAATTAATTATGTCAGGTTGAAGAAGTACTGGACAAAAAATTAACGAAGAAAAAATGCACCAGGAACGGTTTTGTCATTTGTCGCGATGGTGTCAGAATAGGCGGAAATTTAAAAGGTTGATTGGAAACGGCCCGCGAAATTGGACTCGGGGCACAGACCCGGGATCACGGGATTTTAGCCAAATTCCTTTGTTTGGGCCACCGAATAATTAATTTTCTTATTAATTATGTCAGGTTGATGAAGTGCTGGGCAGAAAATTAACAAAGAAAAACCGTAGCAGGGGCAATTTTCTCGTTTGTCGCAACTCTGTCGGAATGGGCCAAAGTTTGCAAGGTTGATTGGAAACGGCCCGCGAAATTGGACTTGGGTAACAGACCCAGGATCATAGGATTTTAGCCAAACTCCTTCATTTGGGCCTCCAAATAATTAATTTCTGTATTAATTATGTCAAGTTGAAGAAGTGCTAGATAGAAAATTAACAAAGAAAATCGTACCAGGGGCAATTTTGTCATTTGTCGCGACGGTGTCAGAATCGGCCGAAATTAGGCAGGTTGATTGGAAACGGCATGCCAAATTGGACTCGGGGCACAGACCCGGATCGCGGAATTTTAATCCAATTCCTTCGTTTGGGCCTCCGAATAATTAATTTCCTTATTAATTATGTCAGGTTGAAGAAGAGTTGGACAAAAAATTAACAAAGCAAAACCGCACCAGGAGCAATTTTTTCATTTTTTGCGACGGTGTCGGAATGGGCCGAATTTTGGCAGGTTGAATGGAAACGGCTCGCAAAATTGGACTCAGGGCATAGACCCGAGATCTCGGGATTTTAGCCAAATTCCTTCATTTGGGCCTCCGAATAATTAATTTCCTTATTAATTATGTAAGGTTGAAGAAATGTTGTACAGAAAATTAAAAAAGCAAAACCGCACAAGGGACAATTTTTTCATTTGTTGCGGCGGTGTCGAAATGGGCCAAAATTTGACAGGTTGATTGGAAACTGCCAGTGAAATTGGACTCTGGGCACAAACCCGGGATCATGGATTTTTTGCCGAATTCCTTCGTTTCGGCCTTCAAATAATTAATTTCTTTATTAATTATGTCAGGTTGAAGAAGTGTTGGACAGAAAATTAACAAAGAAAAACCGCAGCATGGGTAATTTTGTCATTTTTCGCGATGGTGTCGGAATGGGCCGAAATTTGACATGTTGATTGGAAACGGCCCGCGAAATTGGACTCGGGGCACAGACTCGGGATCACAGGATTTTAGCCAAATTCCTCCATTTGGGCCTCCGAATAATTAATTTCCTTATTAATTATGTTAGGTTAAAAAAGTGCTGGACAGAAAATTAACAAAGAAAAACCGCACTAGGGACAATTTTGTCATTTGTCGCGTTGGTGTCGAAATGGGCTGAAATTTGGCAGGTTGATTGGAAACGGCCCGCGAAATTGGACTCGAGGCACAGACCCGGGATCACGGGATTTTAGCCAAATTCCTTAGTTCGGGCCTCGAATAATTAATTTCCTTATTAATTATGTCAGGGTGAAGAAGTATTAAACAGAAAATTAACCATGCAAAACCGCACCAGGGGCAATTTTGTCATTTTTCGCGATGGTGTCGGAATGGGCCGAAATTTGACAGGTTCATTGGAAATGGCCTGAGAAATTGGACTCGGGGCATAGACCTGGGATCACGGGATTTTAGCCAAACTCCTTTGTTTTGGCCTCCGAATACTTAATTTCCATATTAATTATGTCAAGTTGAAGAAGTGCTAGATAGAAAATTGAAAAAAGAAAAACCGCACCACAAGCATGTCATTTGTCATGACGGTGTCGAAATAGGCTGAAATTTGGCAGGTTTATTGGAAACGGCCCGCGAAATTGGACTCGGGGCACAACCCAGGATCATGGGATTTTAGCCAAATTCCTTTGTTTGGGCCTCCGAATAATTAATTTCTTTACTAATTATGTCAGGTTGGAGAACTGTTGGACAGAAAATTGACAAAGCAAAACCGCACCAGGGGCGATTTTGTCATTTGTCGTGACGGTGTCGGAATGGGCCGAAATTTGGAAGATTGATTGGGAAAAAGCCCGCGAAATTGGACTCGGGTCACAGACCCGAGATCAAGGGATTTTAGGCAAATTCCTTCGTTTGGACCTCCGAATAATTAATTTCCTTATTAATTGTGTGAGGTTGAAGAAGTGTTGGAAAGAAAATTAACAAAGCAAAACTGAACCAG
>NW_019262603.1:0-6737 GCF_002742605.1 Olea europaea var. sylvestris | reverse complement strand
TGATTAGATACTGCCCACGGAATTGGACTCGGGGCGCAAACCCGGGATCACGGGATTTTAGCTAAACTCCATCAATTGGGCCTCTGAATAATTAGTTTCCATATTAATTATGTCAGGTTGAAGAAGTGTTGGACAGAAAATTAACAAAAAAAAAAATCGGACCTGGGGCAATTTTGTCACTTTTCGCGATGGTGTCGAAATGGGCCGAAATTTGGCAGGTTGATTGGAAAAGGCCCACGAAATTGGACTTGGAGCATAGACTCGGGATAACGAGATTTTAGCCAAAAATCATTCGTTTGGGCCTCCGAATAACTAATTTCCATATTAATTATGTCAGGTTGAAGAAGTGTTGGACAGAAAATTAACAAAGCAAACAGCACCAGGGGCAATCCTGTCATTTGTCGCGACGGTGTCGAAATGGACCGAAATTTGGCAGCTTGATTTGAAACAGCTAGCGAAATTGGACTCGGGGCACAGACCCGGGATCACGAGATTTTAACGAAATCCCTTCCTTTGGGCCTCCAAATAATTAATTTCTTTATTAATTATGTCAGGTTGAAGAAGTGTTGGATAGAAAATTAACAAAGGAAAACCGCACTAGGGGTAATTTCGTCATTTTTGACGGTGTCGGAATGGGCCGAAATTTGGCTAGTTTATTGGAAACGGCTCGTGAAATTGGACACGGGGCACGGACACGGGATCACGGGTTTTTAGCTAAACTCCTTCATTTAGGCCACCGAATAATTAATTTTCGTATTAATTATGTCAGGTCGAAAAAGTGCTGGACAAAAAATTGACAAAGAAAAAACGCACCAGGGGCAATTTTGTCATTTGTCGCGATAGTGTCGGAATGGGCGAAAATTCGGCAGGTTGAATGGAAACGGCCCACAAAATTGGACTCGGGGCACAGACCCGGGATCACAGGATTTTAGCCAAATTCCTTCGTTTGGGCCACCGAATAATTAATTTCCGTATTAATTATGTCAGGTAGATGAAGTGCTGGACAGAAAATTAACAAAGAAAAATCGCACCAAGGGAAATTTTTTCATTTGTCGTGACAGTATCGGAATGGGCCGAAATTTGGCAGGTTGATCGGAAACAACCCGTGAAATTGGACTCAGAGTACGGACCCGGGATCATGGGATTTTAGCCAATCTCCTTCGTTTGCGCCTCCGAATAACTAATTTCCTTATTAATTATGTCAGGTTGAAGAAGTGCTGGACAGAAAAATAACAAAAAAAAACCGCACCGGGTGCAATTTTGTCATTTGTCGTGACAGTGTCGGAATGGGTCGAAATTTGGCAGGTTGATTGGAAACGGCCCGCGAAATCGAACTCGGGTCAAAGACCCGGGATCATGAGATTTTAGCCAAATTCCTTCTTTTGGGCCTCCGAATAATTAATTTCCTTAATAATTATGTCAGGTTGAAGAAGTGTTGGATTGAAAATTAACAAAGCAAAACCTCATCAGGGATAATTTTGTCATTTTTCGCGATGGTGTCAGAATGGGCCGAAATTTGGCAGGTTGATTGGAAACAGCCCGTGAAATTGGACTTGAAGTACAGACTCGGGATCACGGGATTTTAGCCAAACTCCTTCGTTTGGGCCTTCGAATACTCAATTTCTGTATTAATTATGTCAGGTTGAAGAAGTGCTGGACAGAAAATTAAAAAAGAAAAACCGCACCAGGGGCTATTTTGTCATTTGTCGAGACGATGTCGGAATGGGCCAAAATTTGGCAGGTTGATTGGTAACAGCCCGCGAAATTGGACTCGGGGCACAAACCTAGGATCACGGGATTTTTCACAAACTCCTTCATTTGGGCCTCCGAATAATTAATTTCCTTATTAATTATGTCAGGCTGAAGAAGTGTTGGACTGAAAATTAACAAAGCAAAATCATACCAGGGGCAATTTTGTCATTTTGCGCGACGGTGTCAAAATGGGCCGAAATTTAGCAGGTTGATCAGAAACAACCCGTGAAATTGGACTCAGAGTACGGACTCGAGATCACGGGATTTTAACCAATCTCCTTCGTTTGCACCTCCAAATAATTAATTTTCCTATTAATTATGTCAAGTTGAAGAAGTGCTACACAGAAAATTAACAGAGAAAAACCACACCAGGGGCAATTTTGTCATTTGTCGTGACAGTGTCGGAATGGGCCGAAATTTGGCAGGTCGATTGGAAACGGCCCGTGAAATTGGACTCGGGGCACAAACTCGGGATCACGGGATTTTAGCTAAATTCCTTCGTTTGGGCCTCCAAATAATTAATTTCCTTATTAATTATGTCAGGTTGAAGAAGTGTTGGACAGAAAATTTACAAAGCAAAATCGTACCAAGGGCAATTTTGCCATTTTTGGGGACGGTGTCGGAGTGGGCCAAAATTTGGCAGGTTGATAGGAAACGGCCCGAGAAATTAGACCTTGGTCATAGACCTGGGATCACGGGATTTTAGCTAAACTCCTTCGTTTAGGCCTCCAAATACTTAATTTTCATATTAATTATGTCAGGTTGAAGAAGTGCTGGACAGAAAATCGATAATGAAAAACCCCACAAGGGGCATTTTGTCATTTGTCGGGACGGTGTCGGAATGGGCCGAAATTTGGAAGGTTGATTGGAAACGGCCCGCGAAATTGGACACGTGGCACAAACCCGGGATCACGGGATTTTAGGCAAATTCCATCGTTTGGGCCTCCGAATAATTAATTTCCTTATTAATTATGTTAGGTTGAAGATGTGTTGGACAACAAATTTACAAAGCAAAATCGCACTAGGGGTAATTTCGTCATTTTTCGCGATGGTGTCGGAATGGGCCGAAATTTGGCTGGTTCATTGGAAACGGCTCGTGAAATTGGACTCGGGGCACAGACCCGAGATCACGGGATTTTAGCTAAACTCCTTCGTTCAGGCCACCGAATAATTAATTTCTGTATTAATTATGTCAGTTTGAAGAAGTGCTGGACAAAAAATTAACAAAGAAAAAACGCACCAGGGGCGATTTTGTCATTTATCGCGATGGTGTCGGAATGGGCGAAAATTTGGCAGGTTGATTGGAAACGGTCCGCAAAATTGGACTCGGGGAATAGACTCGGGATCACGGGATTTTAGCCAAATTCCTTCGTTTGGGCCACTAAATAATTAATTTCCTTATTAATTATGTCAGGTTGATGAAGTGCTGGACAGAAAATTAACAAAGAAAAATCACACTCGAGGCAATTTTGTCATTTGTCGAGACGGTGTCAGAATGGCCCAAATTTGGCAGGTTGATTGGTAACAGCCTGCGAAATTGGACTCGAGGCACAAACCTGGGATCATGGGATTTTTCGTAAACTCCTTCGTTTGGGCCTCCGAATAATTAATTTCCTTATTAATTATGTCAGGCTGAAGAAGTGTTGGACTGAAAATTAACAAAGCAAAATCGTACCAGGGACAATTTTGTCATTTTTCACGATGGTGTCGGAATGGGCCGAAATTTAGCAGGTTGATCGGAAACAACCCGTGAAATTGGACTCAGAGTACGGACCCGGGATCACGAGATCATGGCCAATCTCCTACGTATGCGCCTCCGAATAATTAATTTCCTTATTAATTATGTTAGGTTGAAGAAGTGCTGGACAAAAAATTAACAAAGGAAAACCGCACCAAGTGTAATTTTGCCATTTGTCGTGATAGTGTCGGAATGGGTCGAAATTTGGGAGGTTGATTAGAAACGGCCCGCGAAATTGGACTCGGGGCATAGACACGGGATCATGAGATTTTAGCAAAATTCCTTCATTTGGGCCTCCGAATAATTAATTTTCTTAATAATTATGTCAGGTTGAAGAAGGGTTGGACAGAAATTTTACAAAGCAAAACCACACCAGGGGCAATTTTGTAATTTTTCGGGATGGTGTCGGAGTGGGCCAAAATTTGGCAGGTTGATAGGAAACGGCCCAAGAAATTGGACTTGGGTCATAGTCCTGGGATCACGAGATTTTAGCCAAACTCCTTCGTTTAGGCCTCCAAATACTTAATTTCTGTATTAATTATGTCAGGTTGAAGAAGTGCTGGATAGAAAATTAACAAAGAAAAATCGCACCAGGGGCAATTTCGTCATTGGTCGCGACGGTGTCGAAATGGGCTGAAATTTGGCAGGCTGATTGGAAACAGCCCACGAAATTGGACACGGGGTAAAGACCCAAGATTGCGGGATTTTAGCCACGTTCCTTCATTTGGGCCTCCGAATAATTAATTTCCTTATTAAAAGTGCTGGACAGAAAATTAACGAAGTAAAATTGCACCAGGGGAGATTTTGTCATTTGTCACGATGGTGTCGAAATGGGCCGAAATTTGGCCGGTTGATTGGAAACGGCCCGCAAAATTGGACTCGGAGTACAGACCCGAGATTATTGGATTTTAGCCAAACTCCTTCTTTTGGGCCACCTGTCAGGTTGAAGAAGTGCTGGATAGAAAATTAACAAAGAAAAATCGCACCAGGGGCAATTTCGTCATTGGTCGCGACGGTGTCGAAATGGGCTGAAATTTGGCAGGCTGATTGGAAACAGCCCACGAAATTGGACACGGGGTAAAGACCCAAGATTGCGGGATTTTAGCCACGTTCCTTCATTTGGGCCTCCGAATAATTAATTTCCTTATTAAAAGTGCTGGACAGAAAATTAACGAAGTAAAATTGCACCAGGGGAGATTTTGTCATTTGTCACGATGGTGTCGAAATGGGCCGAAATTTGGCCGGTTGATTGGAAACGGCCCGCAAAATTGGACTCGGAGTACAGACCCGAGATTATTGGATTTTAGCCAAACTCCTTCTTTTGGGCCACCTGTCAGGTTGAAGAAGTGCTGGATAGAAAATTAACAAAGAAAAATCGCACCAGGGGCAATTTCGTCATTGGTCGCGACGGTGTCGAAATGGGCTGAAATTTGGCAGGCTGATTGGAAACAGCCCACGAAATTGGACACGGGGTAAAGACCCAAGATTGCGGGATTTTAGCCACGTTCCTTCATTTGGGCCTCCGAATAATTAATTTCCTTATTAAAAGTGCTGGACAGAAAATTAACGAAGTAAAATTGCACCAGGGGAGATTTTGTCATTTGTCACGATGGTGTCGAAATGGGCCGAAATTTGGCCGGTTGATTGGAAACGGCCCGCAAAATTGGACTCGGAGTACAGACCCGAGATTATTGGATTTTAGCCAAACTCCTTCTTTTGGGCCACCTGTCAGGTTGAAGAAGTGCTGGATAGAAAATTAACAAAGAAAAATCGCACCAGGGGCAATTTCGTCATTGGTCGCGACGGTGTCGAAATGGGCTGAAATTTGGCAGGCTGATTGGAAACAGCCCACGAAATTGGACACGGGGTAAAGACCCAAGATTGCGGGATTTTAGCCACGTTCCTTCATTTGGGCCTCCGAATAATTAATTTCCTTATTAAAAGTGCTGGACAGAAAATTAACGAAGTAAAATTGCACCAGGGGAGATTTTGTCATTTGTCACGATGGTGTCGAAATGGGCCGAAATTTGGCCGGTTGATTGGAAACGGCCCGCAAAATTGGACTCGGAGTACAGACCCGAGATTATTGGATTTTAGCCAAACTCCTTCGTTTAGGCCTCCAAATAATTAATTTCCTTATTAATTATGTCAGGCTGAAGAAGTGTTGGATTGAAAATTAACAAAGCAAAACCGTACCAGGGGAAATTTAGTCATTTTTCGCCACGGTGTCGAAATGGGACGAAATTTGGCAGGTTGATCGGAAACGACCCGTGAAATTAGACTCAGAGTACGGACCCGGGATCATGGGATTTTAGCCATTCTCCTTCGTTTGCGCCTTCGAATAACTAATTTCCTTATTAATTATGTCAGGTTGAAGAAGTGTTGGATAGAAAATTAACAAAGAAAAACCACACCGGGTGCAATTTTGTCATTTGTCGTGACAGTGTCGGAATGGGTCGAAATTTGGCAAGTTGATTGGAAACGGCCCGCGAAAGCGGATTCGGGTCATAGACCCGAGATCATGAGATTTTAGCCAAATTCCTTCTTTTGGGCCTCCGAATAATTAATTTCCTTAATAATTATGTCAGGTTGAAGAAGTGTTGGACAAAAAATTTACAAAGCAAAACCGCACCAGGGGCAATTTTGTCATTTTTTGAGAATGGTGTCGGAGTGGGCCAAAATTTGGCAGGTTAATAGGAAACGGCCAGAGAAATTGGACCTGGGTCATAGATCTAGGATCACGGGATTTTAGCCAAACTCCTTCTTTTGGGCCACCGAATAATTAATTTCCTTATTAATTATGTCAGGTTGAAAAAGTGTTAGACAGAAAATTAACAAAGGAAGATGCACCAGGGGCAATTTCGCCATTCGTCACGATGGTGTCGAAGTGGGCTGAAATCTGCCAGGTTGATTGGAAACGGCCCGCAAAATTGGACTCGGGGCACAGACCCGAGATTATAGGATTTTAGCCAAATTCCTTCGTTTGGGCCTCCGAATAATTAATTTCCTTATTAATTATGTCAGGTTGAAGAAGTGTTGGATTGAAAATTAACAAAGTAAAACCGCACTAGGGGTAATTTTGACATTTTTCGCGACGGTCTCGGAATGAGCCGAAATTTGGCTGGTTGATTGGAAACGGCTCGTGAAATTGGACTCGGGGCCCAGACCCGGGATCACGGGATTTTAGCTAAACTCCTTCATTTAGGCCACCGAATAATTAATTTTCGCATTAATTATGTCAGGTTGA
>NW_019262602.1:14123-23968 GCF_002742605.1 Olea europaea var. sylvestris | reverse complement strand
ATTTCTTCATTTTTCTCAACTGCCGGTATTGGCCAAAATTTGACAGGTTGATCGAAAACAAAAATCGCGCCAGGGGCAATTTCTTCATTTTCTCGGCTGTGTCGGAACGGGCTCAAATTTGACAAGTTGATAGGGAACAAAAACAGCGTAGGGCGTAATTTCGTCATTTTCTGCGACTCTGCCGGAATTGGCTAAAATTTCACTGGTTGATCGGAAACAAAAACCGCGCCGGGGGCAATTTCGTCATTTTTCTCGACTGTGTCGGAATTGGCTGTATTTTTGCAGTTTGATCGGAAATAAAAATCGCGCCTGCGGCAATTTCGTCATTTTTCTCGACTGTGTCGGAATGGGCTCAAATTTGACATATTTATCGGGAACAAAAATCGCGCCGGGTGTAATTTCTTGATTTGAAATAAAAATCGCGCCGGGGGCAATTTTCGTCATTTTTCTCGATTGTGTCGGAATGGGCTCAAATTTGAAAGAATGATCGGAAACAAAAACCGCGCCGGGTGTAATTTCGTCATTTTTCGCGACTGTGTCGGAATTGACTAAAATTTGACTTGTTGGTCGGAAACAGAAATCGCGCCGGGGGCAATTTCGTCATTTTTCTCTACTGTGTCGGAATTGGCTGAAATTTTGCAGTTTGATTGGAAATAAAAATCGGGCCGGCGGCAATTTCGTCATTTTTCGCGACTGTGTCAGAATTGGCTAAAATTTGATAGGTTGATCGGAAGCAAAAATCGCGCCGGAGGCAATTTCGTCATTTTTCTTGAATGTGTCGAAATGGGCTCAAATTTGACAGGTTGATCTGAAATAAAAATCGCGCCGGGGGCAATTTTCGTCATTTTTCTCGATTGTGTCGGAATGGGCTCAAATTTGAAAGAATGATCGGAAACAAAGATCGTGCCGGGTGTAATTTCGTCATTTTTCGAGACTGTGTCGGAATTGGCTAAAATTTAATTGGTTGATCGGGAGGAAAAACCGCGCCGTGTGTAATTTCGTCATTTTTCTCGACTGTGTCGGAATTGGCTAAAATTTGATTGGTTGATCCGAAAGAAAAATCGCGCCGGGAGCAATTTCGTCATTTTTCTCAACTGCCGGTATTGGCCAAAATTTGACAGGTTGATCGAAAACAAAAATCGCGCCAGGGGCAATTTCGTCATTTTCTCGGCTGTGTCGGAACGGGCTCAAATTTGACAAGTTGATAGGGAACAAAAACAGCGTAGGGCGTAATTTCGTCATTTTCTGCGACTGTGCCGGAATTGGCTAAAATTTCACTGGTTGATCGGAAACAAAAATCGCGCCGGGGGCAATTTCGTCATTTTTCTCGACTGTGTCGGAATTGGCTGTATTTTTGCAGTTTGATCGGAAATAAAAATCGCGCCTGCGGCAATTTCGTCATTTTTCTCGACTGTGTCGGAATGGGCTCAAATTTGACATATTTATCGGGAACAAAAATCGCGCCGGGTGTAATTTCGTCATTTTTCGCGACTGTGTCGGAATGGGCTGAAATTTGACAGGTTTATCGGGAACAAAAATCGCGCCGGGTGTAATTTCGTCATTTTTCGCGACTGTGTCGGAATTGACTAAAATTTGACTTGTTGGTCGGAAACAGAAACCGCGTCGGGCGCAATTTCATGATTTTTCTCTACTGTGTCGGAATTGGCTGAAATTTTGCAGTTTGATTGGAAATAAAAATCGGGCCGACGGCAATTTCGTCATTTTTCGCGACTGTGTCGGAATTGGCTAAAATTTGATAGGTTGATCGGAAGCAAAAATCGCGCCGGAGGCAATTTCGTCATTTTTCTCGACTGTGTCGAAATGGGCTCAAATTTGACAGGTTGATCGGGAACAAAAACCGCACAAGGTATAATTTCGTCATTTTTTGCAACTGTGTCGGAATTGGCTAAAATTTGATTGGTTGATCGGAAACAAAAATCACGCCGGGGGCAATTTTCGTCATTTTTCTCGACCGTGTCGGAATTGGCCGAAATTTGGCAGTTTGATCGGAAATAAAAATCGCGCCGACGGCAATTTAGTCAATTTTCTCGACTGTGTCGGAATGGGCTTAAATTTGACAGGTTGATCGGGAACAAAAATAGCGCCGGGTGTAATTTCATCATTTTTCGCGACTGTGTCGGAATTGGCTAAAATTTGACTGGTTGATCGGAAACAAAAATCACGCCGGGGGGAATTTCGTCATTTTTCTCGACTGTGTGGGAATGGGCTCAAATCTGACAGGTTGATCAGGAAAAAAAACTGCGCCGGGTTTAATTTCGTCATTTTTCGCGACTGTGTCGAAATTTGCTGAAATCCGATTGGTTGATAGGAAACAAAAATCGCGCCGGGGGCAATTTCGTCATTTTTCTCGACTGTGTCGGAATTGGCTGAAATTTGGCAGTTTGATCTGAAATAAAAATCGCGCCGGGGGCAATTTCGTCATTTTTCTCGACTGTGTCGGAATTGGCTGAAATTTGACAGGTTTATCGGGAACAAAAACTGCGCCTGGTGTAATTTCGTCATTTTTCGCGACAGTGTCGAAATTGGCTGAATTTTGACTTGTTGATCGGAAACAAAAACCGCGCCGGGGGCAATTTCGTCATTTTTCTAGACTGTGTCGGAATTTGATGAAATTTGGCAGTTTGATCTGAAGTAAAAATCGCGCCGGGGGGAATTTCGTCATTTTTCTCGACTGTGTCGGAATGGACTCAAATTCGACAGGTTGATCGGAAACAAAAATCGAGCTGGGGCAATTTCGCCATTTTTCGCGACTGGGTCGGAATTGGCTAAAATTTGACAGGTTGATCGGAAACAAAAAATCGAGCCGGGGGCTATTTCGTCATTTTTCGCGACTGTGTCGGAATGGGCTAAAATTTGACAGGTTGATCGGAAACAAAAAATCGAGCCGGGGGCTATTTCGTCATTTTTCGCGACTGTGTCGGAATGGGCTAAAATTTGACAGGTTGATCGGAAACAAAAAATCGAGCCGGGGGCTATTTCGTCATTTTTCGCGACTGTGTCGGAATGGGCTAAAATTTGACAGGTTGATCGGAAACAAAAAATCGAGCCGGGGGCTATTTCGTCATTTTTCGCGACTGTGTCGGAATGGGCTAAAATTTGACAGGTTGATCGGAAACAAAAAATCGAGCCGGGGGCTATTTCGTCATTTTTCGCGACTGTGTCGGAATGGGCTAAAATTTGACAGGTTGATCGGAAACAAAAAATCGAGCCGGGGGCTATTTCGTCATTTTTCGCGACTGTGTCGGAATGGGCTAAAATTTGACAGGTTGATCGGAAACAAAAAATCGAGCCGGGGGCTATTTCGTCATTTTTCGCGACTGTGTCGGAATGGGCTAAAATTTGACAGGTTGATCGGAAACAAAAACCGCGCCGGGGGCAATTTCGTCATTTTTCACGACTGTATCGGAATTTGTTAAAATTTGACAGGTTGATCGGAAACAAAAAATCGAGCCGGGGGCTATTTCTTCTTTTTTAGCGACTGTGTCAGAATTGGCTAAAATTTGACAGGTTGATCGGAAACAAAAAATCGCGTCGGGGGCAATTTCGTCATTTTTCCCGACTGTGTAGGAATGGGCTAAAATTTGACAGGTTGATCGGAAACAAAAATCGTGCAGGTGGCAATTTTGTCATTTTTCGCGACTGCGTCGGAATGAGCTCAAATTTTACTGGTTGATCGGGAGGAAAAACCGCGCCGTGTGTAATTTCGTCATTTTTCGCGACCGTGTCGGAATTGGCTAAAATTTGATTGGTTGATCCGAAAGAAAAATCGCGCCGGGAGCAATTTCGTCATTTTTCTCGACTGTGCTGGAATTGGCTGAAATTTGGCTGTTTGATTGGAAATAAAAATCGCGCCGACGGCAATTTAGTCATTTTTCTCGACTGTGTCGGAATGGGCTCAAATTTGATAGGTTGATCGGGAACAAAAATAGCACCGGGTGTAATTTCGTAATTTTTCTCGACTGTGTCGGAATTGGCTGAAAGTTGACAGGTTTAACGGTGACAAAAATCGCGCTGGGTGTAATTTCGTCATTTTTCGCGAAAGTGTCGGAATTGGCGGAAATTTGACTTGTTGATCGGAAACAAAAACCGCGCCGGGGCAATTTCGTCATTTTTCTCGATTGTGTCGGAATTGGCTGAAATTTGGCGGTTTGATCAGAAATAAAAGTCGCGCTGGGGGCAATTTCGCCTTTTTTCTCGACTGTGTCAGAATGGGCTCAAATTTGACAGGTTGATCGGAAACAAAAATCGCGCCAGGGGCAATTTCGTCATTTTCTCGACTGTGTCGGAACGGGCTCAAATTTGACAAGTTGACAGGGAACAAAAACAGCGTAGGGAGTAATTTCGTCATTTTCTGCGACTGTGTCGGAATTGGCTAAAATTTCACTGGTTGATCGGAAACAAAAACCGCGCCGGGGGCAATTTCGTCATTTTTCTCGACTGTGTAGGAATTGGCCGAATTTTTGCAGTTCGATCGGAAATAAAAATCGCGCCTGCGGCAATTTCGTCATTTTTCTCGACTGTGTCGGAATGGGCTCAAATTTGACATATTTATCGGGAACAAAAATCGCGCCGGGTGTAATTTCGTCATTTTTCGCGACTGTGTCGGAATTGACTAAAATATAACTTGTTGATCGGAAAAAAAAACCGCGCCGGGGGTAATTTCGTCATTTTTCTCGACTGTGTCGGAATTGGCAGAAATTTGGCAGTTTGATTGGACCTAAAAAACGCGCCGGCGACAATTTCGTCATTTTTCTCGGCTGTGTCGGAATGGGCTGAAATTTGACAGGTTTATCGGGAACAAAAACCGCGCCGGGTGTAATTTCGTCATTTTTCGCGACTGTGTCGGAATTGACTAAAATTTGACTTGTTGGTCGGAAACAGAAACCGCGTCGGGCGCAATTTCATGATTTTTCTCGACTGTGTCGGAATTGGCTGAAATTTTGCAGTTTGATTGGAAATAAAAATCGGGCTGGCGGCAATTTCGTCATTTTTCGCGACTGTGTCGGAATTGGCTAAAATTTGATAGGTTGATCGTAAGCAAAAATCGCGCCGGAGGCAATTTCGTCATTTTTCTCGACTGTGTCGAAATGGGCTCAAATTTGATAGGTTGATCGGGAACAAAAACCGCGCAATGTGTAATTTCGTCATTTTTTGCGACTGTGTCGGAATTGGCTAAAATTTGATTGGTTGATCGGAAACAAAAATCACGCCGGGGGGAATTTCGTCATTTTTCTCGACTGTGTCGGAATTGGCTGAAATTTGGCAGTTTGATCGGAAATAAAAATCGCGCCGACGGCAATTTAGTCAATTTTCTCGACTGTGTCGGAATGGGCTTAAATTTGACTGGTTGATCGGGAACAAAAATATCACCGGGTGTAATTTCGTCATTTTCCGCGACTGTGTCGGAATTGGCTAAAATTTGATTGGTTGATCGGAAACAAAAATCACGCCGGGGGGAATTTCGTCATTTTTCTCGACTGTGTCGGAATTGGCTGAAATTTGGCAGTTTGATCGGAAATAAAAATCGCGCCGACGGCAATTTAGTCAATTTTCTCGACTGTGTCGGAATGGGCTTAAATTTGACTGGTTGATCGGGAACAAAAATATCACCGGGTGTAATTTCGTCATTTTCCGCGACTGTGTCGGAATTGGCTAAAATTTGATTGGTTGATCGGAAACAAAAATCACGCCGGGGGGAATTTCGTCATTTTTCTCGACTGTGTCGGAATTGGCTGAAATTTGGCAGTTTGATCGGAAATAAAAATCGCGCCGACGGCAATTTAGTCAATTTTCTCGACTGTGTCGGAATGGGCTTAAATTTGACTGGTTGATCGGGAACAAAAATATCACCGGGTGTAATTTCGTCATTTTCCGCGACTGTGTCGGAATTGGCTAAAATTTGATTGGTTGATCGGAAACAAAAATCACGCCGGGGGGAATTTCGTCATTTTTCTCGACTGTGTCGGAATTGGCTGAAATTTGGCAGTTTGATCGGAAATAAAAATCGCGCCGACGGCAATTTAGTCAATTTTCTCGACTGTGTCGGAATGGGCTTAAATTTGACTGGTTGATCGGGAACAAAAATATCACCGGGTGTAATTTCGTCATTTTCCGCGACTGTGTCGGAATTGGCTAAAATTTGATTGGTTGATCGGAAACAAAAATCACGCCGGGGGGAATTTCGTCATTTTTCTCGACTGTGTCGGAATTGGCTGAAATTTGGCAGTTTGATCGGAAATAAAAATCGCGCCGACGGCAATTTAGTCAATTTTCTCGACTGTGTCGGAATGGGCTTAAATTTGACTGGTTGATCGGGAACAAAAATATCACCGGGTGTAATTTCGTCATTTTCCGCGACTGTGTCGGAATTGGCTAAAATTTGATTGGTTGATCGGAAACAAAAATCACGCCGGGGGGAATTTCGTCATTTTTCTCGACTGTGTCGGAATTGGCTGAAATTTGGCAGTTTGATCGGAAATAAAAATCGCGCCGACGGCAATTTAGTCAATTTTCTCGACTGTGTCGGAATGGGCTTAAATTTGACTGGTTGATCGGGAACAAAAATATCACCGGGTGTAATTTCGTCATTTTCCGCGACTGTGTCGGAATTGGCTAAAATTTGATTGGTTGATCGGAAACAAAAATCACGCCGGGGGGAATTTCGTCATTTTTCTCGACTGTGTCGGAATTGGCTGAAATTTGGCAGTTTGATCGGAAATAAAAATCGCGCCGACGGCAATTTAGTCAATTTTCTCGACTGTGTCGGAATGGGCTTAAATTTGACTGGTTGATCGGGAACAAAAATATCACCGGGTGTAATTTCGTCATTTTCCGCGACTGTGTCGGAATTGGCTAAAATTTGATTGGTTGATCGGAAACAAAAATCACGCCGGGGGGAATTTCGTCATTTTTCTCGACTGTGTCGGAATTGGCTGAAATTTGGCAGTTTGATCGGAAATAAAAATCGCGCCGACGGCAATTTAGTCAATTTTCTCGACTGTGTCGGAATGGGCTTAAATTTGACTGGTTGATCGGGAACAAAAATATCACCGGGTGTAATTTCGTCATTTTCCGCGACTGTGTCGGAATTGGCTAAAATTTGATTGGTTGATCGGAAACAAAAATCACGCCGGGGGGAATTTCGTCATTTTTCTCGACTGTGTCGGAATTGGCTGAAATTTGGCAGTTTGATCGGAAATAAAAATCGCGCCGACGGCAATTTAGTCAATTTTCTCGACTGTGTCGGAATGGGCTTAAATTTGACTGGTTGATCGGGAACAAAAATATCACCGGGTGTAATTTCGTCATTTTCCGCGACTGTGTCGGAATTGGCTAAAATTTGATTGGTTGATCGGAAACAAAAATCACGCCGGGGGGAATTTCGTCATTTTTCTCGACTGTGTCGGAATTGGCTGAAATTTGGCAGTTTGATCGGAAATAAAAATCGCGCCGACGGCAATTTAGTCAATTTTCTCGACTGTGTCGGAATGGGCTTAAATTTGACTGGTTGATCGGGAACAAAAATATCACCGGGTGTAATTTCGTCATTTTCCGCGACTGTGTCGGAATTGGCTAAAATTTGATTGGTTGATCGGAAACAAAAATCACGCCGGGGGGAATTTCGTCATTTTTCTCGACTGTGTCGGAATTGGCTGAAATTTGGCAGTTTGATCGGAAATAAAAATCGCGCCGACGGCAATTTAGTCAATTTTCTCGACTGTGTCGGAATGGGCTTAAATTTGACTGGTTGATCGGGAACAAAAATATCACCGGGTGTAATTTCGTCATTTTCCGCGACTGTGTCGGAATTGGCTAAAATTTGATTGGTTGATCGGAAACAAAAATCACGCCGGGGGGAATTTCGTCATTTTTCTCGACTGTGTCGGAATTGGCTGAAATTTGGCAGTTTGATCGGAAATAAAAATCGCGCCGACGGCAATTTAGTCAATTTTCTCGACTGTGTCGGAATGGGCTTAAATTTGACTGGTTGATCGGGAACAAAAATATCACCGGGTGTAATTTCGTCATTTTCCGCGACTGTGTCGGAATTGGCTAAAATTTGATTGGTTGATCGGAAACAAAAATCACGCCGGGGGGAATTTCGTCATTTTTCTCGACTGTGTCGGAATTGGCTGAAATTTGGCAGTTTGATCGGAAATAAAAATCGCGCCGACGGCAATTTAGTCAATTTTCTCGACTGTGTCGGAATGGGCTTAAATTTGACTGGTTGATCGGGAACAAAAATATCACCGGGTGTAATTTCGTCATTTTCCGCGACTGTGTCGGAATTGGCTAAAATTTGATTGGTTGATCGGAAACAAAAATCACGCCGGGGGGAATTTCGTCATTTTTCTCGACTGTGTCGGAATTGGCTGAAATTTGGCAGTTTGATCGGAAATAAAAATCGCGCCGACGGCAATTTAGTCAATTTTCTCGACTGTGTCGGAATGGGCTTAAATTTGACTGGTTGATCGGGAACAAAAATATCACCGGGTGTAATTTCGTCATTTTCCGCGACTGTGTCGGAATTGGCTAAAATTTGATTGGTTGATCGGAAACAAAAATCACGCCGGGGGGAATTTCGTCATTTTTCTCGACTGTGTCGGAATTGGCTGAAATTTGGCAGTTTGATCGGAAATAAAAATCGCGCCGACGGCAATTTAGTCAATTTTCTCGACTGTGTCGGAATGGGCTTAAATTTGACTGGTTGATCGGGAACAAAAATATCACCGGGTGTAATTTCGTCATTTTCCGCGACTGTGTCGGAATTGGCTAAAATTTGATTGGTTGATCGGAAACAAAAATCACGCCGGGGGGAATTTCGTCATTTTTCTCGACTGTGTCGGAATGGACCCAAATTTTACCGGTTGATCGGGAACAAAAATAGCGCCGGGTGTAATTTCGTCATTTTTCGCGACTGTGTCGGAATTGACTGAAATTTGACTTGTTGATCGGAAACAAAAACCGCGCCGGGGGCAATTTCGTCATTTTTCTCGATTGTGTCGGAATTGACTGAAATTTGGCAGCTTGATCTGAAATAAAAATCGCGCCGAGGGCAATTTCGTCATTTTTCTCGACTGCGTCGGAATTGGCTAAAATTTGATAGGTTGATCGTAAGCAAAAATCGCGCCGGAGGCAATTTCGTCATTTTTCTCGACTGTGTCGGAATGAGCTCAAATTTGACCGAACGATCGGAAACAAAGATCGCGCCGGGTGTAAGTTTGTTATTTTTCGCGACTGTGTCGGAATTGGCTAAAATTTGATTGGTTGATCGGAAACAAAAATCGCGCCGTGGGCAATTTCGTCATTTTTCGCGACTGTGTCGGAGTTGACTAAAATTTGACTGGTTGATCAGAAACAAAAATCGCGCCGGGGGTAATTTCGTCATTTTTCTCGACTGTGTAGGAATGGGCTCAAATTTGATAGGTTGATCGGAACAAAAACCGCGCCGGGTGTAATTTCGTCATTTTTTGCGACTGTGTCGGAATTGGCTAAAATTTGATTGGTTGATCGGAAACAAAAATCACGCCTGTGGGCAATTTTCGTCATTTTTCTCGACTGTGTCGGAATTGGCCGGAATTTGGCAGTTTGATCGGAAATAAAAATCGTGCCGACGGCAATTTAGTCAATTTTCTCGACTGTGTCGGAATGGGCTTAAATTTGACAGGTTGATCGGGAACAAAAATAGCGCCGGGTGTAATTTCGTAATTTTTCGCGATTGTGTCGGAATTGGCTAAAATTTGACTGATTGATCGGAAACAAAAATCGCGCCAGGAGAATTTCGTCATTTTTCTCGACTGTGTCGGAATGGGCTCAAATTTGAC